>NC_139594.1:8890130-8927630 GCF_946808225.1 Silurus aristotelis | reverse complement strand
TTTAATTCAATTTATGTAACTCATGTAAACACTATATATCCTGCACTTGCTGCTTTTGCACTTCTGGTTAGACCTAAACTGCATTTCGTTGCATTGTACTTGTACATGTGTAATGACAATAAAGTTGAATCTAATCTAATCTAATCTAATCTAATCTAATCTAATCTAATCTAATCTAATCTAATCTAATCTAATCTAAATAGTGATGTTGAAGTGTATGTGGTGCTTCTCTAATTCTCTCTGTTCTTTCAGTACAGTTGACTATAACCTGTCAAACAATTGCCCCCTTTTCTTGCATCTTATTTGAGAATCTTTTAAAAAAATAAAAAAAGAAAAGAAAAGAAAGAAAAATCCTTTACCATCTTGGACTATTATTTTTTTGGTTATTTTGAACAAAACTATATTCTCTGTTCACAACTCTTACACAAGTTTCAGGTAATGAAAATATAAGGCCATTATGGTCGTTGATGTTTGTATATCTGTTTGGAGGTTGTGTGACAGTAGTATACAGATTTGACATTATTATTGTCACAAAAACTGCAGTCAATTGAAGGCTTATTAGAGGCTTTAAATCCTCTAAAATCAACAAAAAAGTAGCCATATTTAATAATTAGTCGTTTTGGGTAGAATAAAAGCACTTGAAGTGAGCAAGTAAAATATCTAGAAAATACTCGAATTTAATATAAATTTATTCAACCTATTTCTGGACATTATTACTCATTTCAGCTTATATTTCTACATATATTTTGCAGTAGAACATGTCCTGTTTCACCTTTGATATGAGTACAAATGTTTTAATAATAGGTTTCAGTATATTTAGTTTGTTATAATATTATAATAGGAAATAGTGGATTAATCCGCCTATATACTTGATATTTATATTTGTAAAAATGCCGTATTTTGCAGTGAAGTTCCCAAAAACACGACTTCACCAGTACACATTAATGTTCATTCATTCACATTCATTTTAGTGCACGTTTATGTTGTGTATTCCCAGGCAAGTTCTAAAAGCAAGGCAACCTATTATACTGATTGCACTTATAAATATAATTCCAGAAAAGAAATTGTTTTGATTTTCTTTTTAATCTCATCAATATCACACCTAAACTTTTATTTCTACAGAATACTCTTATTATTTCATGTGGTTGATCCAGAAAAGGGATTTTTTTTTGTTGCTATTTTAAAATTCCGTTAAAAAATGTCATCTCTGTTTTCCTGAAAATCGAAATGTCGCCACTGATATGAATAAGGTTCTTTTGCAAAGAGCAGCACATTAAAAATCTTACACATTTAGCCCCCAGAATGCTTAAAGTGTAAACTGGTGACTTCCAGATGACACAGATCTTTGAGATGAGCGATGGAATCTCCTTTTAAACACCGTACCACTCTTCTGCCTGTCTCGCACATACTCCTGGTAGTTCCTGGTCAGCAGCGTGTACAGGAAAGGGTTGATGCAGCTGTTGCTGTATGCCAGACACGTCACGATGAAGTTCACACACACCATTGTGTTATGAGAGAGTGTTCCATGTTCAAAGTAATAAACACTGAGCAGTTGCCATATCCAAAAAGGTACAAAACATGCCCAATATGTAAGAACTATACCAAAAATCATGTATAGGACTTTCTGTTTAAGGCATTTAGTCCCGCTCGTTGCTTTGGAGGAAGACAACAGGTCAGTTTGTGACGTCCAGTAAGTCTTTGCTAACTTGAGATATAGGTAGCCGATGACACAGCCAGGAGCTAAGATACATGTGTTAAAGAGGACGGTCAGGTAGGCTTTGTAAGCAGGCATCTGCCAGGTGGGATGGCATATATGCTTCTTGACCCCATCCCGGATGCTTGTCCTCAGCTCGATCATGATCATGGTGGGAAGTGAAAGAGCGAACGAGACGACCCAGACGACGCAGGTGACGGCTCTCCTGTAATGCCTTGAACGGGTGAAGGTGTCCAGCGGTTTGAGGACGGCCACATAGCGCTCGGTGCTCATCACGGTCAGAATAAAGATGCTGGCGTGCATTGTGAGGAAGTCAAGGCTGAAGAGCACACGGCAGCCAATGTCACCGAAGTACCAGTCCTTGACAAAGTAGGTGCACACCACAAACGGAATAGTGCACAGGTACAGCAGGTCAGCCAAAGCCAAGTTCACGATGTAGATATACATAGTACCGGTTACTCGTATCGCAATGTTCATTATCACCAGGGTATACACGTTTCCAGCGATACCTACTAGAAACATTGTAATAAGCACTGAACCTAGGAGAAACATTATTAAGGAGTCCTGAGAAGATTCAAGCGTCTCGGAAAATGCCAGAGATGCGTTGACGAATACATCCGAGTCGTTCAAATGTGTCCCCATAGCCAAGATTAACATGCAGCAGTTTACTAAAGAAAAGAGTGACAAGGGTGTGGAAGAAGCCTTGCCAATAAAAGCATTGTATATGAAGACGTAGATAATGACAATTTACAATTTCAATTACATTTTTAGTCCACAAGACTAGAGATATCACCTGTGATGTGAGGACCTCAGATAAAAGTCTTATAATTATCCAGCATAAAAGCAGAATGCACATCAGAGTCAGGTCAGAAAACACTCAGTATTAATAATAATAGATGTATAAATGTTACCGGCTCAGCTTTCCAGGAGACGTCCTGGTATGCGTTTGACTCCCAAACAATTTGCTGAACATCCCAACTCTAAAATTTATATCCGTCTCCCAAAGAAACAGTGATTCTAAAAGTGAAGAAAAACTCCAGAGGTTTTTAAGATGAAATGAATTCAAATTGTGGTGAGGATTTGCAGATTCTCCGCAGTGTGCAGCTCTGGTGTGTGCCTTGAGAGTGTATGCATGCAATTTTTTATCTCTCTCTTTCTATCTCTCTCTCTCTCTCTCTCTCTCTCTCTCTCTCTCTCTCTCTCTCTCTCTCTCTCTCTCTCTCTCACTCTTTCTCACACACACACACACACACACACACACACACACACACACACACACACACACACACACACACAAACACACACGCTCCTCCTGAGGGTTCCTTATACAATTTTCATCATTAAAGAAGCACTTATCTAAGATGTGATTGTTTCCTTCCCTTTTATGGTGGGGTAAACAGCTGTGTTAAGTTTTAGAGTAAACCTGATGGTTCCAGCCATCCGTCTATTTTCTTCTTCCCATGTCTGATTTTAATATATAACGTGGGCGTTTTTGCCATAAATAAGCTCGTTAAAGAACACAATAGCTACTTTCTCTTTTAATGCACATGTAATCAGTGGTAATCTGTGAATGATAATCTACACTATGTCTTATATGGTCATTTTTGTGATACAACATACTTATGGATATGTAAATGCTTTTTCATTCTGAATTATAAAATCTCATCATCACCTAAAAGTTTGTTCCTTGGCTATGTATCATATACATGATATTACTCAGTGATTGTACAGTTTGTTTCCAGCCCTGTGTGTCTTTAGATTCCAGAGTGATTAGATCCCACCGAGAAATAGAAATCTAATTGTCTTTTATATAGACTAATAAAACTGTCAGCTTGACTTAAAGAAATCCAGTCCACTCTTATCCAGAAATAGCTTATAGATCAATTTTTAATCTATGAACAGTATGAAACTAGAATGAGTTTGGTAAAGCTTTACTAATGTGAGAACCATGTGTGTTTAATTGGACCTTTATTTTTGGCCTGCTGGAATTTCTGTTTTATTACTCAAACCAGACAAAAAACTAATGGCGGAGGGTAATCTTTTTCCACATCAACCAGCAGGAAAAGCCATTTTCAAACGACAGATAGCATGAGCTCCGATCAACTGCCTCACTTTTCTTTTAAAGATCAGGGATGTGCTGATGACGTGTCTGAAGAAAACTTAGTTTAGACCTAAATAATGACACGCTTCGCACATCAGATCTATTTATAATTCTGAATAATTACAGATATTACAATGATATTTGCTATAAATGGAAACTGAGTTTTGGAAGATGGCTGACACAGTGAGCTTTAAACCTGCAGGAAGTCTTTGTGGATTCGATTGGTAGATTCCTCCACCAGACAGGTGCAAGAATATGAAGTCTTAAAATAGATTCCCTAAACCAACCAGGTGGGAAAAACAGGATGGCAAAGGATTACCTGATAAGCCACTACAATTGGAAGTCCTACTGAATTGATATGTTCTTAACAAAAATGATTCAGACTATGCTCTTTTGGCATTTTTGGACTATATATTTTGGTATTCTGTATATTTTAGTATTTTATTTGTGCTGGATAGATTACATCAAAAATGCAAAAAAAAAAAAAAATTCAGATCGTCTTTATTGTCTACTGCTTCAAAATCTGCTTTTGTGATTTGGCAGATAATTTTTTAAGATCAAAACACTCATTTTCATTTCAAAATATAACAAAGTATAACTAAGGTATGTCACAAGCTTTAATTTGGTCATTGTGCACTGAGACAAATTTACTAAGTAAGCAGTTGTATAAATGAATGATAAAAAGAAGGGGAAACCATCAGAGACACATGTTAATAAAAAAAAAGGATAGAAAAAAGTTAAAAAGTAGTCAGTGCTTGACTAACAGTGTCAACTCTTTACACTAAGAGAGGAAAATATAGCTCAACATAACTCGATTGTCTCAGTCTATTAAAATTGTACATTTGTGCAGCTAAATAAATGTATTATAAACAAGCACTGAATAAATAAATAAAAATCGAATATAGGAATAAATGAAATAAAATTTTTATTTCATGTTTTTTGATCATGTACGCAGAAAAGCTGGTCGATGTAACACTATCCTCAGACACAATCACCTAATCAGGGTTGTTTTATCTGTTTTTAATTGGTTTACTCATTCCAGTGATTGATCTAATTACTATTCGTGTTTGCCCTGATGCTGAATAATTTGAATACAATTTATCTAACACTGAAATGCAGAACGTGTCATTTCAGAAAGTACAAGCTTTAGATGAAAAAGCAAGGCCCATCAGTGGATATGTAAAACGCTCTGAACCATCGTCAGCATTAATTGTGTCATTATTGTAAATTGTTGAGGCATTCAGTTTTAAATGTTGTGTTGCGGTGTGCTCAAGTCAAGTCAAGTCAAGTCAAGTTTATTTCTATAGCGCATTTCACAACAGACATGTCTCAAAGCAGCTTTACAGAAATCAACAGTCAAGGTGAATGGTGTGCATTTATCCCTGATGAGCAGCCATGGTGACTGTGGCAAGGAAAAACTCCCTTAGATGTTATGAGGAAGAAACCTTGAGAGGAACCAGACTCAAAAGGTAACCCATCCTCATTTGGGTGACATCAAGAGTTTGATCATCAATCTTTCAACAATACAGAACACTGAAGAGAGAGAACTAACATGAGTACTGGAGTATAAGATTATAAGTAAATGTTCTTTCTACAGTCTTTGGTATAAAAGTAGGAGCTACTGAGCTCAACATTTGTGATCATCACAGATCCAGCAACAGCTTTTTTCCATGACAGAGCCTTTAAACACTCCAGGAGGTCCAATGTCAAAACTCCACACATGTAGTGGGATCCAATTGGCACTGGTACGTCTCTAGATGGTTCAGGATGTTTGCGAGTTTGGCATCTACTTCTTTAAAGTACATAATCATCATGAGGTGGGACGTGACTGGAGCTGGCCAAACCTCAGGAAGCCTCGGGAATGGGGAGAGAAAGAGAAGCAGTGGAGAGCAATTAGCATAGCTGCTGTTCATGATATTAACAGCACAAGTTGATAATGTGCATGTGATCAGATGTTCTGGAGCACAAGGTTATGTTGTGAGACATGCTATTTGTAGGCTTTGCTAAAAATATATGTTTTTAATCTGCACTTAAACTGGGTGAGTGTGTCTGAGCCCTGAACACTGTCAGGAACACTATTCCAGAGTTTAGGAGCTAAATGTGAAAATGCTCTACCACCTTTAGTGGACTTTGCTATTCTAGGAACTACTAGAAGCCCAGAGTTTTGAGATCTCAGGGAGCGTGACGGATTGTAGTGTGTTAAAAGACTGGAGAGATACATGGGAGCCAATCCATTTAGTGCTTTATAAGTGAGTAGCAGTAGTTTGTAGTCTATTCGAAACATAACAGGTAGCCAATGTAGGGACGATAAGATTGGGGTTATATGATCATATTTTCTTGACCTAGTAAGAACTCTTGCTGCCACATTATGAACTAACTGAAGCTTGTTTATTAATGATGCAGGACATCCACCTAGTAACGCATTACAATAGTCTATTCTGGAGGTCATGAACGCATAGACGAGCTTCTCTGCATCGGATATAGACAACATGTTTCTTGGTTGATAATTTTTTTTAAAGATAAGTTGCTGTCTAAAATAACTCCCAGATCTTTTACTGTTGAACTAGTGATTACAGAACATCCGTCTAAATGCAGGTTGAGATGCTGGAGCTTCTGTATACTAGTTTTTGGGCCGATGAGGAAAATCTCCGTCTTATCAGAATTTAAAAGTAGAAAGTTATGGGTCATCCAATCTCTTATTTCCTTAACACACTCAGTTATACGAGCTAATTGAGCTGTATCGCTTGGTTTAGATGAGATATATAGCTGGGTATCATCAGCATAACAATGGAAGCTAATTTCATGCTTTCTAATAATATTTCCTAAGGGAAGCATGTATATTGTGAAGAGCAGGGGGCCTAGAACTGAACCTTGTGGCCCGCCATAATTCACTAGCATTAGCCTGGATAGCTCTCCATTTAAATCTACAAAATGGTAACGATCAGACAGGTAGGATTTAAACCAGCTTAATGCCTGTCCCTGATTGCCGATGTAATTCTGTAAGCGATCTAGGAGAAGATCATGATCTATAGTGTCGAACGCAGCACTAAGATCTAGTAAAACCAACAGCGAGATGAAGCCTTGGTCTAAAGCTAAAAACAGGTCATTAGTGATTTAAACTAGAGCAGTTTCTGTGCTATGATGGGGCCTAAAATCTGACTGAAACTCTTCAAAGATATTGTTCTCTTGCAAGTGGGAACATAACTGGGTGGCGACAATCTTTTCTAAAATCTTAGACATAAGAGGAGGTGAGCTTTACTTACCAGAATCATATTCACTACTACTACTACTACTACTACTACTATTAATAATAATAATAATAATAATAATAATAATAATAATAATAATAATAAGCTTTATGACATTGTGTGCATAACGTTTAAGTTAGATATGACACATTTCTATAGAATTTTAAGATTAATTATTGATTAATTTTCACTTTTAACAGTTAAAACAACCCCAAAGCAAAAGTATCATATGCTGTTTTGTCTTTCAATTATTGTCCATTCTTTCATGCAAAAAGGCTTTAAGATTCTTGGGCCTTAATGTATTTACTGTTCTTTTGAAGTTTGTCTGCAAACTTTTGATGTTGTTTAGGTTAGTAGTCTGTGAGGGCCCTGCCACAGCCTTCATCTTGTGTCTCTTAAGGTAGTCCATTGTGGATCATTAGGTGTTTTTACAATTATTTTACGTCGTGTTATCAAAGCCATCTCCTTTTCATCTTCAGCTTATATTTACAGACAGTGTGATGATTAATTCCAGAATTAGCAGGTATTCAACTGTGTCCATTCTTGCATGTGTCACTGGATGCAGCACAAGCTAAAACACAAGGTGGTGAGGTGTACAACTTATACAATTCTGCATCATTTTTATTCCAGTCATATATTTTCTCCAGAATGTTTTATTTTAACTTCATTAGACCACAGAGCTTGTTTCCAAAATATATTAGAGTTTTAGATGTTTATTTGCAAACTGATGCTGAATCTTGTGGTGAGGATGCAAGAAATGTAGCAGTTTCGTAAAGATTACAAAGTCAATACTGAGGCTTTTTAACAGGGGTTTTGCTTTTCTAGCAGTGATGATGATTGATAATAATACTGACCAGCTGTGCACAGATTTGAGTTAATTAAATTTCATTTTCTCCCGCTTATCCGTAATTCGGGTCGCAGGGGGAAGCAGTCTAAGCAGATTCCCCAGACACTTCTCCGTGTCCTCTCAGCACCGGTCCCTTACGGTCCTTCCTGCAGGTGGTAAGCCCACGGGAAGGCGGCCCCACGTCGCTCCGACGTCACGGTCCTTAATTTATTTTCCTCGTAAGGGTCCCCTGGAGCATAGAGGGTTAAGGGCCTTGCTCAAGGGCCCAAGAGTGGCAGCTTGGCTATACCGGGGCTTGAACCCCCGACCTTCCGATCGGTAACCCAGCGCCTTAACCGCTGGAGCCACCACTCCCCTTAATTAAATTTAGTTCAGTAATGTGAGACCTCAAATCTTTTGCATGGTACTCCTTTTTTCTTTATTTACTCTAAAACTCTACAGAAACTTTACATAAAATATAATATCAATCTGGTTTAAAATGTTGAAGAAACGGTTTCATCTCATGCTATATGAAAGTTAGTTTGGCTCTCTAGTTACTTGCCACTATATGATGTCTGACTTTCCTTTTCCAATTTTAGTATAAACAAATCACTTTTTCAAAAACACTGATTTAGTCTGATTTAGTAAACCATTTAAACATTTGAAAATTCCCCTCACATGATTTAAAAATGGGCAATTATATAAATGAGCCCATTTGTGCTCTTAAGGCTGCATACAATCAGACATATTTATCAAAAGCAGCAAGGACATTTTAAGGACAATGGAGGAAATGAAGTCATAAAGGAACCAGGGGAGAAAAAGCAAGTTAAACAAATTAAAGATTGAAAGAAGAGGAATTATCCCAGGAACTGACTACATACTGAAATATAAATGTTGATACTGAGTGTGTGCTAGTTCCTTTCTAATCATGTACTGCTCATTTACTGGGATGGAGAGCAAACTCCTACTGTGTACTCTTAATAAAGATTCCTCTAAATGTCTTTATACTGCAGAACTTGCTTAATCAGTCATCCTTCTCAATAGTTTACCCCACTTTCAATTACAGTTAAAATTATCCTCAAGTTTGCAAAAAGAAGATTGTATCAATCTCTGATTGTAAAGTCTAATAGTAGCAGGGAGATTAGACCATCTGAAGGAGCTGCTCAAAGATAAAATAGTTTCATCCAGGGGGTGAGAGTCGTTCTTCAGGAATGATGACAGTTTAGCTACCATCATCCTTTCTCCCACCTCCTGTACAGTGTCCAGGAGAATCCCAGGACTAAGTTGGACTTCCTGATTAAGAAGCAGGATGAACGCACTATATAGTCAAAAGTATGTGTATTAAGTGATCATAAACATCTATATTCTATATCCTTGTTGAACGTAATGGTCCAAAACCACGGAGGCATTACTATGGAGTTCGTTTTCTTCCCTTTTGGGAAGGTTTTGGAGCTACAAAAGCACTACTAAGATCAAGTACTAATGTTGGGTGGAAAGTCTGGGGGGAATCGTTGTTCCAGTTCATCCCAAAGGTGTTCAGTTGGTTTGTAATCAGGGCTCTACTTAGGACACCCAAGCTCTTCAACTCTAACCATCTCAGATCAGGTCTTCAGCTCACTTTATGCTCAGGGCATTGACATGCGGGAACAAGGTTGGGCTTCTGAGTTCCAGTGAAGAAAAATATAGTAATACTGTAGCATAAATAGATATCCTTGTCAAATCGTGTGCTTCCAAAATTGTGGAAACAGTTTTGGGAAAATAAACACATACATTGGTCATAAATTGTAGCTTTTGATTATTTTTAATAATTTTCTTTTTTGTGCAAAGCCACCCAGGTATTGTTTTTTTGTTATTTTTTTCTCAATGACTTGAAATCTAAATTTTTTATCATACATATCTTTGTTAAATTCATTTATTGATTCAGATTGTAGGATTCCATGTAGAGATAGGACTGTTCCAATAACCCAGTATCAGGATCAGATCACTAATGTTAAAAGAAAAAAAAAGAAAAAATTATATAATATATATACATATTTATGTTGGATTGGATTTCAGACAAAAAGTATCTATTAGATACTGTAGCAAGTGGCAAATTAGAATAGTCAGAATAGTATTTGGAATATAAATGAGTTATAATAAATGAGAATAAATGAGAAGAGATTTAATAGTTTTTTGTTTCCTCTTCTTGGAGTTGGAATAATACTTTATTATATTAATTATAATTATATGAATTTATATTTATTATAAATATAACTGGTAAGGTTTTGACTCACAGTGTATAAACATAGATATTGGAAACCTGTCTGAAACAAACATTTATTAAAGAAAAAAAAAGAGAGACGTTATTCTGATATAAACGACAGACAGTAACATATAAAGAAGCTTCTTTTATAAAATCATAGAAAAAGAAAAGGACAACAATTAATAAAACAGAGAGTCTGTAGGGCAGGCATTGGATTCCTGAAAGCAGAAGTGGAAGAATGACAAAACCTTCTGCTTATTACAGTATTGATTCCAAGCCATTTCTTTCCAAATCATACTGAAAGTGACCTAATGAGAATCCTCAACTTTCAGCTAAATTATGAAATTGATTATACGTCTCGTTTCCCCAGTACTGCATGTCATATGCAGTGTGATCAGCATATTCAATGTTGTCCCTTACAAAGAAATTTTATTTTTAGTCAGACTTTATTGATTTGTGTTGCAGGTCACGGGTTCTGCTACAATCTCAATGATTCACCTTCTACGTCCTTCTTCATGTTGTCTCAGTAACAGAAGCAGAAGGCAGATGTAATAATTGATTAACTCTAGACCATCTCTTCTCTAGGAGGCCCATAACAGGAGGCCCATTGTTACTGAGACAACTCTATACCGCACACGGACACTTACGGACACTCTACACCACACCATACTGCACACGGACACTTACGGACACTCTACACCACACCATACCGCACACGGACACTTACGGACCCTTACACCACACCATACCGCACACGGACACTTACGGACCCTTACACCACACCATACCGCACACGGACACTTACGGACCCTTACACCACACCATACCGCACACGGACACTTACGGACCCTTACACCACAAAATACCGCACACTATGTAGGCAGTATTTTTTTTTTGCTGTTATAAGAAACTCCACTCTTCTGGAAAGATGCTCCGCTAGATTTTGGAGTGTGCTTGTGTAGATTTGTGCTCATTTAGCTACAAGAACATTAGTAAAGTCAGGTACAGATGCAGAGTGAGCAGAGGTGGGAAGTAATTAAGTACAAATACTTTTTTACTGTAATTAAGTAGATTTTGCTGGTATCAGTACTTTACTTTACTATTTCTTTTTTACTTTCACTCATTAAATCTTTTACACAAATATCTGCACTTTCTACTCTTTCTATTTTTTAAGCCAGGCTGGCTACTTTAGTTTGAATCTATTTGGTGACATGATAATATTTTATCACTGCTCACGGTTTTCAGCCCATCAACCTATTTCTTGTCATTGTGCGGCTTTTCCAATTTACCACTGGTGTAGGCTAGTTTATGAAGCTAACAACGAGCAATGTGGATGAAACAGAGGGAGTCAGCGATGTAAACATGACTAAGAACAGAGACATTCCTGATCACCTGATCATCCTTATCTTTTCTCTGCTTGTGTTCTATTCTATATGGTGGATGTTCAGCCTGGATACAATTATTAGGTAGCAAATTTGTCTTTTTTTAATTTTTTGAAAATTGTTTTGTATTACTATATTAATTACGACTGTCAAAAAGCGGTAACGCAAAAGTTAGAGCCTAAATATCTTTACTTTAGTTCGAATGAAAAAAGTGTAGTCAGTACTTCTACTTTTACCATAGTTTTTTAAAACATGAGTATCTGTATTTCAGTGAAGGATGTGTATACTCTGAGGGTGAGGAAGCCTAGGGTGCAGTCAGCATTCCAATTCATCTTAAAGGTGCTCAGTAGGATTGAGGTTAAAGCTCTACAGCATTCAAAGACTTCTTATACAATTGTGTGCCTCCAACCTTATAGTAACAGTTTGGGAAAGAACCACATAGATAAGTCAAGTGAAAAATCTGGAAAATATATCTGGGAAAGACAAATGTCCAAATACATTTAACCAAAAAGTGTAAGTAGATACCATAACCCATGAATGACCTATCAAAACATGAATACAGTAACTACAGTTTCCTCTCTGTGTGGTGTAAATGCAGTATTGGAGTAATAAATGATGTCCTGATTGCTTCAGGAAGACCTCAGATATTGCTTGTTTTAGAAACTGAAGCATTATTTTTGCCGTGCGAGGCTGTTTTACTTGCACAACCTTATTCAGTTCAGCTAAAAAAGCTACCTCTTTCATAAATACACAACAGCATGCACAGACCATTTCAACCTAATACAGCAATCATGTTTCCATTTCAGATATTCACACATCTTGCTGTATAGCATTGGATGTGAATACAAAACAATTTTTACAATTCCACACAAACCCAGGTATCAGGTTTGTTCAGAACTAGAAGCCTTTGGGGAGATGCATATGATGCATGTAAACATTTCTGTTATGCTCCAGCATTTTCTTAGTTTGAGTACAGAGTATAAAAATACATACAACAACGAAATTAATAAGCGTAGCTCCAAAACATACTTTATGGCGAAAAATCTATATAAAATTGAGATCATTTCAAGTGATCATCCAAGTTCAGAGCATCAGGATCCAGAGCCCATAATGTCAATTCTAAGATTCATATCCATTACTAGAAAGAAACCTTTAAAATGATTTGAACCTTTGAACCAAAACTTACAATATCTACTGAAATCTTTCTTTGAAATAAATAAAGTCTCACAAGTCTCAGATTTATAAATTATTTTTTTGTTTGTTTTTTGGTTTTTTGGTCAGTGTCCATGTAAGTCAATTTACTGCATAAAGTCTGAAAATATTTTGTTATCAGCAAATGTAATCTATTATTTCCTCTTGTGAGATTACACTAAAACAAATAAGGCTATTCTATTCTATTCTATTCTATTCTATTCTATTCTATTCTATTCTATTCTATATAATATTTTATTATTTCCTGACGTTTATATTCTATTGTCAGATTATGTTGCTCCATTTTAAAAATGTAAACACTACAATTTGCAAAATGGTTTGGCAATAGAACATGGTTATTTCTAGGTTAAAATAAGTAGAAATGTACAAAAAAAAAAAAAAAAAGATTTTAGAATCTTATATTTGACAGTGTAATCTCATACATTATATATTGTGAATATATAATGTATGAGATTATATGTTCACAATATAATCTCATACAATATATGTTTACAATATAATATTTAATTTAAAAAAGCACGAGGTAACATCTGCTAACATTTATTGACTATACTTAACTATGTTAGATTGTTTTCTTGCAAAAATGACAACTGCTTTAGATTTGATCAATTTGTAAAAACATATATTTTTTTTCATATTTGAGGAAAAGTAACATGTCAAATCAATTGGATAAATTGGATAAAACTGGATACTCCTAATCAGAACAAGACTGATACAAAATGTATACTTGCACTGTATGTATAATATTGCAATAAATATATAAATGTTTCTCACTTTGGATAATTTAAAATGCGAGTAAATGCTGTTGTCATGTAATAGAGACAAAAGCAACAGATGCAAATGCAGACTTTTATTGTGCAAAGTGTGAAATAAACATTGTAACTTTGGGTAACATTGAATATTTACAAAACTAAACTAAAAATCCAAACATACAGACTATGAAGAAAACTATGAACAAGACTATAAACAAAACTATGAACAACACAATGACAGGCAAAGCAACAAACTGACATGGTATCAACAAAAACTTCACAAGGAGATAAACAAAATAGGGCTTGAAAATGGTGCTGATTAAGGTAAAACAAGAAACAGGTATGCATGGTTTGTGACATGAAGGGGCTGCGAGGAAGTGTGTCCTCTTTTACGCTGCCCTGACAGATGTGCATTACGGTATAAGAGCTAATTCATAAAAAATATTTTTTTTATTTTATTCTTTTATTTGTATTTGTATTTTTTATAAATATTGGCCTGAGACATACAACCCAAATCCGAAAAAGAGCTAAATAAACAGAATGCAATGATTCGCAAACCTTATAAATCTATTTTCTATTCACAATTAGACCAAAAACATATCAAATGTTTAAACTGAGAAAATATACAATTTAAGGAAAGAATAAAGTCAATTTGAATTTAATGGCTGCAACTGGTCTCAAAAAAGTTGGGACATTATTATTACATTGTTATTAAATTGTTAATACGCATAGGGTTTTCATGGGATTACATCTGTGTGTACACCTGTAAACTGAGGAGACCAGTTGCTGAGGTTTTAAGAGAAGAATGTTGTCCCATGTTGAATGTAGAACTTTAACCATTTGAAAACATTTGATGCATCATAAAATGAAAAAATACAACAAAGGATACCCGAAACTGTTGAGCAGCTAAAATCCTGTATCAGACAAAAAAAGAACCACATTCCTTTTCCAAAACTTCAGCAACTTGACTCCTCAGTTCCCAAATGTATCCAGACAGAAGATGTGATACTTTAGCGTGGTAAACATGGGCCTGTCACAACCCTTTTGAGATGTATTGCAGCCATCAAAGTCATTATTATGTTTTTCTTAAAGTAGTACATTTTCTCAGTTTAAACATTTGATGTGTTTTCTATGGTCTATTTTGAATAAATTTAGATTCATGAGATTTGCAAATCATTGCATTCTATTTTTATTTACATTTTACATAGAATTTTTTTGGGAATTGAGGCTGTAACAAAAACAAAAAGAAACTGAGCTTTTATTTGAAGAAATGACACGTCAAGTGTAAATAATTCATACAATAAAAACCGTGCGTGTAAGCGGGAAATATATACATTTGCTGATTTAACAGCTGCCATTTTTAGTAACTTTGACTGAAAATGTCAAGATTGAGATAAAAAATACTGCTGTAAAAGAAGTTAAAGCTTTACATTATTTAACACACAAGAGAAAGACAAGCTGATGAAGGGCAAAATATCTCTGTACTATGATTGTGAATACATTTGAGTAAACACTTGAGTTGAAAACTATATGTTATAAGTAAAAAGGAGGATTATATTTTAAACTGGGTGTTAAGATCAGACTATCATCAAGCTGGTATGTGAAACAACACTAAAACTATTTGGAATGTGAATTATTTGACCCAAGCCCAAAAGCATTATTCTGTACACTGCAAATCAAGGCTTCTTCCTGATACAACCATATTTTTCATGATCTTCTTTGAAAACGGATGATACATTGAAGAAGTACACATCCAGGGAACAGTCATAAAATTTATTTATTGTAGAGGAGATGTCAAGCTGCTTCACCAAATATTCAGTTTCACATTGAGGAATACTTTGTAGGAGCCAAAAGGGATTTTGCACTTTAGTTTAAATCAATGTGACAAAAACCAAACATTTTGTTCTAGCTCATGTCTCTACATTGCTGTTAGAGTTTATATTTCCACCTATATTTTAAACAATAAAATAAATGATGGGGGGGAAAAAAAACAACAAAAATTATTACCAGTACTGGAAGGGCACTTACACCAAGCTCCTAGATTTTGGTGACAGTTGAACATCCTGAAAAACGTTGGATGTTCAGTTATGTTCAGTTATGTTCAGTTATGTTCAGTTATGTTCAGTTCTAGAAAAAAAAAAAAAAAGAGTACAGTTTTTTATTTATTTATTTATTTATTTATTTATTTAATTTAATTCCATTCTCCAAGCAGGTTCGGCAATAAAAAAAAAACCCTATAAAGTCCATAGAAGTGTTTCATTTTCACGGTTATTATGCAAGCAGACTTCCAGATGACACAATGAGCCTGTCCTTTTTATTTCAAGCAAGAACTAGCCTAAAGAAATTGCATACTCCCTTAAAGCAGATTCCACTCCAAGATTCTTTTTTAGGTTTTAGAACATGCTCATAGGGACAGTTCGACTTAAAAAATACCACATAAAGTGACCTTTAATCAGTTTAGGCTTTACTTTACTAATCAGAGAGCTGTGAATTCAAGCCCCAACACTAGCAAACTGGGACTGGGGGGTCCTAGTGCAAGGCCCTTAACCCTCTTTTCTCCATGGATTTTATTGCTGACCATGGCTTTGAGCCCAATTATTATACCACTGTACTAATATGAATAATGTAAGAATTTATTAAAAAAATTACAGTATAATATGTGTGCTGATATTGTTTAAGGTTCACTTTGACATATATGACTAATTTGAGTAAACCTTTCTGTATATAAAATTAAAATGAACAATCTGTTCACAAATATCAATAAAACACAACTTTGAATGCAACATATTAAAGAAATGTTGTGATTACATTTGTGATATCACCTGGAGTATTTTGGAAATAATACGTTTGAATCGATCAATATTTTGTTAAAGTGCAGGGTATTCTAAGACTAGAACAATGTCTATATAAAATGTACTGTATTTGTACAATATAAAACAGTCTGGTTATGTTTCACATAATTATATTTACCATTTTATGTAGGACAGATTACTGTAAATATAACAAAATTTCCCCCTTAGCAGCCGCATATGCTGCAAAATGTATTACCATTTTGGAGAAATGTAAACAGATTGGACTCTTGTCTTTAGGATGATGCAGTAACAACGTTTGTTTGCAGTAGCAGTCGGCAGATTGAGCAAGCCAAACTACAGCTAGAGAAAACAATGTTTACTGTGACTAATCAATAACAGGCTACATATAGTGTGTCTACTGGCTTTGGTTATTTAGAAAGGGAATTTAATAATGTGACATGTAATGCCATAATCCAGTGAAGGTTAAATGCAAACGTTATTTCAGCCAATAAATCTGAGATATTCCCATTACACAACAGCACTAGGTAAAATAATCATGATAATTACATTTCAGATAGAAATCTGTTGATCCACTTATACATAAAATAAAAAAATTATAATATTTTTTAAAAGTAGACCATTTTACACACACACACACACACACACACACACACACACACACACACACACACACACACACACACATATATATATATACATATATATATATATATATATATATATATATTTATAATTAATATATATAATATAATATAACTTAATATATAATATTTAATTTTGAAACTATATTATATATTATACAATTATATATATATTATTTCTATATGTATATATATATTTATAATTATTATATATAATATAATATAATAATATATAATATAACTTAATATATATTAAAATATATTTGTATATCTATATATGATATAAGAATATATTTTAATTAATTAATATTGTTTCTTAATGTACTAGAAATCCATCATGCAGATTAAAATATGTATAAAGTCTAGATTGTAAATCATCCATCTTAAAAATATCCTTGATACCTTTGTGGATAAACTGAGATTGTACTTAGTGACCCAGAACTTAACTACTATAACATTCCTAATACAATATATAGAATAGGGACTAAATTAAATAAATTTGATTTAAATTCTTTACCATTTGTATTTGATATTATATGAGCACTATCATGAAAATTAATTTTTTTTTATAATGTATCCCTGATGAGTAAAAACTCCCTGCCACGACATGAGGAAGAAGGTTATAGATCTTTCCTCCTCTTTAACTGCATACGTTAGAATTAAGCAGTGTTAGGTGTGTTAAAATAAACTTGAATATGAGTTTAAAGTTTGGAGATGAAGATGGAGACTAGAGTGTAAACTTTTCTTAGAAGTTGCTGAATATTCCTGCCCAAAATGCACTTTAGTGATCTTATGAAAAAAGAGTAGGAGCATAGATTCTTTTCTTAATAGAGCTCTAACCCTGATTTTAATTTTGGAAAGTTTTCTTACCAATTAATTTGCAGCACTTTGGTACCTCAGGGTGATCCATCTCTCTCAAGAAACCAAACAAGTGTATAATTAGCTGGTTCCTGAGCTGGTTTACAGGTTTTTTGGTATATTGTACAGTTCATTAACAGCAGACTCCTCACTAAATTCATGTAATGTAGTAATGTTTTCTAAGTCCACATCCAGGCAGTCAGAGACATAGCTTTCATGCAAAAGCTAAGCAGTAATTAACATTATTCTTATGGTACAAGTCTTTTAGGAACACTATCAATTCACTAGTTCTAGCTTTGAGATTCATATACCATAATTCTACAAATGTTTTTATTGATTTACAAAAAAAAAAAAAAAAGGGCTGCATTTTTTTTCAGTTTAAGTGCAAGTTCGAGTTCAAGCGCACGTAAAAACAAATAAACAGAGTGCCTGTTTTCCTGACTAAGCTTTTAAGCTTTTATCTGGCAGTTTTACCTTGAAGGAGAGACTTTGGTGTACTTTTTGCACATTTGATGCACAAAAATTAGATTAAAATGGCAGCTAATCAGGGCCTTTATTCAAAGCTCAGTGAAAGCACTGGCATAGCTTACGTGTCTGGTTCCTTTCCTCCATGCATATTGCTGTCAGCCTGTCTACAGAACAGAGCTTATTATAGGCAGAGATATATTCCAGAGCGTGGGCTGGATTTTTTATTATGGATGAATGGGTTCGATGTAAAAAAATTTGACAGTTTGTTAAAATGTGGATTTTTTTTTCTGAATTGTTTCCAATTTTCCAAACATTTACAAAAAAACATGCTTTTATCTTCCTGGGAGATTTCTTAAAATTGTATTTATGAATATAAAAACAATATTTCAATTCCATCCAAATGCCCTGTACACATTTCTGAAAAAAATAATAGGATCTATTGGATACATGCTCACAAATCAGTGGTAATAATTTTTTCTTACTGCATAAAGCAACTGCTGAAAAAAAGTAATTTTTTAAGATCATATAAGTCCTATTTTATATGAGGTGAATGTTACAAATGGGAGACACCTGAGTCTGCTTGGGGTTAGGCATTCACTCTGTAGCCAGAATATTCTGGGAAAAAACCCCTAAGAAACCACTAAAGTAATGATAAAAATTCAGATCATTTCAAGACACTAAAAAGTTTTCACAATTGCTCAATACTGCAAAGTCTGTTTTTTATTTATTTGGATTATTGAAGTCTTCTTCTTTTTTTGGCTGCTCCCTTTAGGGGTCACCACTGCAGATCATCTGTCTCCATACCCTCCCTGTCCTCTACATCTGCCTCTTTCAACCCAACTACCTGCATGTCTTCCCTCACCACATCCATAAACTTCCTCTTTGGTCTTCCTCTTTTCCTCCTTCCTGGTGGCTCCATCCTCAGCATTCTCCTACCGATATACCGCATGTCCCTCCTCTGCACATGTCCAAACCATCTTAATCTTGCCTCCCTCACCTTGCGCATGCGCTGTCCCTCTAAAAAAAAAATCATTTCTAATCGTGTCTATAGTCGTCACTCCTAATGAAAATCTCATCATCTCCAGCTCTGCTACCTCCAGCTCCACCTCCTGTCTTTTAGTCCTTTAGTACTGTCTTCAATGCCACTGTCTCTAAACATAGGAGGTCTCACCACAGCCACAGCTCCTGCCGCTCTTCTTCACCCACTCCACCCTGCCTGCAATCTTTT
Source organism: Silurus aristotelis (assembly GCF_946808225.1). Taxonomy (NCBI): domain Eukaryota; kingdom Metazoa; phylum Chordata; class Actinopteri; order Siluriformes; family Siluridae; genus Silurus; species Silurus aristotelis. The sequence goes on along the minus strand of NC_139594.1, from coordinate 8,908,145 downwards.
CTTTACTTCTCTAACACACTCTCCATTACTTTGCACTGTTGACCCCAGCTACCTAAACTCCTCCACCTTCACCACCTCTTCTCCCTGCAACCACACAACCCCACTGCCCTCCCTCTAATTCACACACATTTACTCTGTCTTACTCCTACTGAATTTCGTCCCCCTTTGCTCTTGCAAGTACCTCCAGCTCTCCAGGCTCTTCTCAACCTGCCTCCCCACAAATCACAATATCATCCGCAAACATTATAGTCCACAGAGACTCCTGTCTGACCTTGTCCATCAACCTGTCCATCACCACTGCAAACAGGAAAGGGCTCAGAGCCGATCCTTGATGTAGTCCAACCTCCAACTTGAACCAGTCTGTCTCACTCTCCTACTCTTCTACTTCATCTGCATAGTCATCCTACAGACCACCATCTGATGCTGTCTAGCGACACTGTCCCCTGCCAACACCTACAGTCTTCAATCTCTTTCAGGTTGCATCTCTTGCATAAAATGTAGTCCAATGTAGTGTATGAGTATCTTCATCCACTCTTTTATGTCAATCTATGCTCCTCCATCTGCCGTTCCACATTACTCTCCTTAATGCCATACCTACCCATCACCTACTCATCACCTCTGTTCCCTTCACCTACATGCCTATTAAAATCTGCTCTAATCACCAATCTTTCATTCCTAGATGCACTCTTCACCACTTCATCTAACTCTCTCCAGAATTTTTTCTTCTCCTCCATCTCACAACCCACTTGTGGAGCATAAACACTGATGACAACACTGATGACATGACATTTCATCATCCCTTCAATTTCCAAAATTAACATTCATCACTCTCTTCACCTCCATTACTTACTGTGCTCTTCCTTCAGAATCACCCCTACACCATTTCTCTTTCCATCCACAACATGAGAGAACAGTTTAAACCCCCCTCCAATGTTCCTGGCCTTACTCCCTTTCCACTTGGTCTCTTGAACACACAACATGTGTACCTTTCTCCTCTCCATCATATAAGCTACCTCTTTTCCTTTATCAGTCAAAGTACCAACATTTAACCTCTACTTTTCCCCATTTCTACTTTCCCTGCTGTCTCTGTATACATCTTTCCCCTCTCCTTCTCCTCCTTTGGCCAACAGTAGACCAATTTCCACTGGTACCCTGTTGTATGTGTATATACACTCACCGGCTATTTTATTAGGTACACCTTACTAGTACCAGGGTTGGACCCCCTTTTGCCTTCAGAACTGCCTTAATCCTTTATGGCATATATTCAACAAGGTACTGGAAACATTCCTCAGAGATTTTGGTCCGTATTGACATGATAGCATCACGAAGTTGCTGTAGATTTGTCGGCTGCACATCCATGATGCGAATCTCCTGTTCCACCACATCACAAAGACGCTCTATTGGATTGAGATCTGGTGACTGTGGAGGCCATTTGAGTACAGTGAACTTATTGTCATGTTCAAGAAACCAGTCTGAGATGATTTGCGCTTTATTACATTGCCACTTTAATACAGCGCGTTATCCTGCTGGAAGTAGCCATCAGAAGATGGGTACATTGTGGTCATAAAGGGATGGACATGGTCAGCAACAATACTCAGGTAGGCTGTGGCGTTGACACGATGCTCAATTGGTATTAATGGGCCCAAAATGTGCCAAGAAAATATCCCCCACACATTACACCACCACCACCACCAGCCTGAACCGTTGATACAAGGCAGGATGGATCCATGCTTTCATGTTGTTGACGCCAAATTCTGACCCTACCATCCGAATGTCGCAGCAGAAATCGAGACTCATCAGACCAAGCAACGTTTTTCCAATCTTCTATTGTCCAATTTTGGTGAGCCTGTGCGAATTGTAGCCTCAGTTTCCTGTTCTTAGCTGTGATGAGTGGCACCCGGTGTGGTCTTCTGCTGCTGTAGCCCATCCGCCTCAAGGGTCGACGTGTTGTGCATTCAGAGATGCTCTTCTGCATACCTCGGTTGTAACAAGTGGTTATTTGAGTTACTGTTGCCTTTCTATCAGCTCGAACCAGTCTGGCCATTCTCCTCTGACCTCTGGCATCAACAAGGCATTTGCGCCCACAGAACTGCCGCACACTGGATATTCTCTCTTTTTCTGACCATTCTTTGTAAACCCTAGAGATGGTTGTGCGTGAAAATCCCAGTAGATCAGCAGTTTCTGAAATACTCAGACCAGCCCGTCTGGCACCAACAACCATGCCACATTCAAAGTCACTTAAATCACCTTTCTTCCTCATTCTGACATTCATTTTGAACTGCAGCAGATCGTCTTGACCATGTCTACATGCCTAAATGCATTGAGTTGCTGCCATGTGATTGGCTGATTAGAAATTTGCGTTAACAAGCAGTTGGACAGGTGTACCTAATAAAGTGGCCGGTGAGTGTGTGTGTGTGTGTGTGTGTGTGTGTGTGTGTGTGTGTGTGTGTATATATATATTGGGGTGACCAGAATAGTCAAAGATCCTAGTCATAGTCAAACCTTTTTGGCCTTGAACAATTTATCATTGTTAAAAATTTGTTAATAATTATCTGTCACTGAATTCAATTTTTTATGATTTTACAATATCACTTTTAAATGGCAATGGACACTACCAAAAAGCAGCATACTACAGTATACTACAGTAACTACTCTATAAACCACATAGATTCTAGATATATGTTTTATCAGACTCAGTATAATGTGATTATAAATCATTTCTGTGATTGTAATGTGTTGTATAAATTAAATGTGAGAAATGTTGTGTAATTTGTAGCCTGCCACTCACACAATCTAGTGACTGGAAAAAAAAAATGGTTGATAAGTGAATGAACTGCAGCCTGGCATTTGGATCACAATCTACAGTACATAATAAGAAAAAGTAATAAAACGTCTAATCAATACACAATTTTCCAAAGTAAAATCCAATGAATGACTTGTTCATCAGTATGTATAATTAACTGTGATCTTCAGTCTAGCACACAGTGTTCAGGGGATCCAAGTGTTAAGGCTTCAGAGGGACAGTTTGTTCACTGCTTTTTTCTAGACACTGAGAATAATTAAAAATCTGTGCCAGTGAGTTCTAATGCTAATGTCTGCGGCATCCTTGGGGAACTGTGGCAAGTTTTGGCAGCCCCAAGCTACTAAAGTCTTGTACATGTGATTATATAGATGTTTACACTCTGATAATTTGGGATTACAAGTAAACACAGCATTAGATTTGAGGGAGAGACGGGAAAAGGGTTAGATTGATCATCATATGTACATATATTAGATATTTCTCCAGTACACCATAAAGTATCCAGCATCCCAATATCCCTATGATTTGTGGGTGAGTTATAGGGATTCTAGGCTACACTAGGTGTACATATATGCTGAAGGCAGAGTGTAGCTCATCTGTGATGTGATAGTTCAATTCAGTTCAATTCAATTCAATTCAGTGCAGTTCAAGTAAGTTCTCTTGTATTTCTGCAATTTGTATAGCACTTTTTACAGATGGTATGAAAAAGAAACCTTGAGAGGAACCAGTCTGAAAAAGGAACTTTTCTGGGTGACACCGAATATTCATTCATTATAGATTCATGTTCAATCACTCCAACACTGCAAAACTGCTTATGGCAACTGTAGTTTTAAGTCACTCTTGAAGGCTGTTCTCATTCATTTTTAGTCTAAATTCAACATTATGGATCTGAAGTGGACAATTATCTCATTCATACAACTGAGCAGTTACTGATTAGGTCCCAGCAGTGGCAGCACTGGGATTTGAACTCATGACTTTCTGGAAAAAAAGTCCAAAATGTGAGCTCCCGCTCTCCTACTGTCAACAAAGCAATTTTGCAGCCCAATGCACCTTATATAAAAAGTTTAACGAGGAGCACACAGAACAGGACAGTCAATGAGAAGATCAACATTGACGTCTTTTATTACATCAAACTGAGACAGTTTAGAATTTTTTTGTATTGCTACAAAGATCTCGTTTAATGGCAAGTAATCATAACTGAGTGTAATATAATTCTGCAAACAAAAGCAAAGTAAGTACAGACAGTGTATTGCGAAATCAAACCCAAGTGAAAAATTGATAAAAGAAAAACATCTGTACATTAGAAATGTGTGCACACCAAGTCGATGTTTTCTCATGCAACTTCTGAGGGGGATAAAAAAATAAAATAAAACAAATGAAAAAGTGTGTTTTGTTTTTCTTATTATTTTTCTTGCTGAAACCTGGCAACCCTGGTTAAACAAGTAGCTTTTGTGCATGTTACTGGTGACTGCAAACACACAGACTGTACACTGCATGACTGAATGTTAATTCTTAAATGACTATTACTGGATTACTCTTAAGATTCACTAGATTGAAGTGCACAGTATTAGTTGAGTGTCACAGATTTTCCATTTAACTATATTAAACAATTTCTTACAGCACCAAAATCTAGTTACAAGCTTGTGCACTTTGTAAATATACAATTGCTGTTAGTCTACACTTCTACTGTTATGCTTAAAGACAAAAACCATCGTCCCTGTGCCGAAGAAACAATCTGTTGTCCTGTCTCAATGACTACCATCCCATCACACTCACTTCTATCATCATGAAGTGCTTCAAGAGCGTCTTTATGAGGCACATAAAGACCCTGCTGCCTGAAACACTAGATCCACTGCACAATGCCATCTCCAACCACACTCCACCTGGCCTTCACTCATCTGGATAACAAGGATTCATATGTATGAATGCTGTTTATAGACTTTAGTTCAGCATTCAGCACTTTTATTCCTCAGTACCTGATTGGGAAGCTGAGCCTGTTGAGCATTAACATTTCCCTCTGTAACCAGATCCTAGATTTTTTGACTGGAAAACCTCAGTCCGGATCGCAAACAGCATCTCCAACACCATCACACTGAGCACTGGGGCCCCTCAGGGCCGTGTACTCAGTCCCCTGCTGTTCACCCTTTTGACTCGTGGCTGTGTAGCAATGCACCGCTCCAATCACTTCAAGTTTGCTGTTGACACGACTGGAGGGTCTCATTAGCTAGAACGACGAATCAGCATACAGAGAGAAGGTGCAGAGGTTAACAGTCTGGTGTAAAAACACAAGTGATGGTTGTTGAATTCAGGAGGACACACATTGATCGCTCCCCTCTGAACAATAATGAGTCCTCCGTGGAGATCTTGGAGAGCACCAAATACCTTGGTGTTCACCTGGCAGAGAACCTCACCTGGTCCATCAACACCAGCTCCATAACAAGGAAATCTCAGCAGCATCTCTACTTTCTGAGAAATCTGAGGAAGGCACAGCTTTCACCACACATCCTCACAACCTTCTGCAGAGGGATTGTCGAAAGCATTTTAGCAGCTGCAGCAGTGCCTGGTTTGGGAACTGCACCGTCTTGGATCTCAGATTATTTTTTTTTTGCACAACCTTCGATACTGTACTGGTCGGCACTACTGTGTTATTGTTTTTTTTTCCTTGTCTCACATTGTCTCGTCTTTCTCTCCCCTCCTCTTTTTACATTAAATGTTGCACATGTGCACTTTGTGTTGTTAGTTTAGAATTATGTCATCCTGTGTTACTTTTGTTTATTTATGTTTTTTGCTGTAGCACCTTGGTCTTGGGAAAACATTGTTTCGTTTCACGTTGTATTACATATGGACAGTAAAGCCTGCGTGACTTGATTTATGCACAATTTATTACCAAATTTCTAAAAGAAATGCACATTCATTAGTCGACTGCATGGCCTGACTCCACTACAGTATGAGGTGTCACTGGGTGAAGTGTATCACTGGATACAGTCAGTGTAACTGATCCAATAATAACCATGAACTTGAGTTAAATTAGAGATGCACTTGGTAAAATACTAAAGTGCTTCCTTTAAACTTACACTTGAGTAAAAGTACAAAAGTATGTGCCTTTCAAATGCACTTAAATATCCAGTATATGCACTTAAGTATCCAAAAAACTGGAACGGGTTCAGATGAACCAATGAAACTCTTTATAATAAATCAGATGCGCTCCCACTGAATCGGTCCGCGCCACATCATAAATATGAATGAGGTTCCTCTGACGTTTGACCTGCCGCTCACTCGGACTGTCTACAGGAAATGCGAATCATTCGTCATGCGAAAAACGCACTTTACCTGTGTTCTGAGCTGCACGGCATCGGGAGAAAAGCTTCACCGATGGTGATTTTTAAACGCACGATGATGCCAAAAGATAAACCTTTAAGAGAAATAGTTGTGAAAGGAAGGAGGAAGACAGTGAACAATGACTTTCTTGGTAGGCTACTGTTTAGATACAAGCCGTGTAACAGTCACTGTCTTTTGTTAAAGCCTGTGTAATGTTCATTAGTTTCAGTGTAGGAACCTGCGACTTTTAGACAGGTGCGGCGGATTTATGTTCAAAATAAAAATCTTTGTCAAATTCAGTGGGTGCGGCTTATATATGGGTGCGCTTAATAGTCCGCAAATTACGGTACTTCGCGCAAATAAGGCCACGGGTGCGGTGGCAAGTTAAAGTCAGGAGTTTCTTCCATCATTTTTTACTCTCAAAATGTTTTGTTAGCTTAGATGTCCGTGTTAATTAAAAACCACTAAGCGGCAATCAAAACCTGTTCAAAACAGAGTGGACGCTCCACCCTGATTGGCTTGACTAACAAAGTTTTTCTCCACTCATAAATTAAAAGGAACTGAAAAAGGTAATGGACTGATTCAGCAAAATGTAGTTGAGTAAAAAACTATTTCACTTTAAAATGTAGTAATGAAAGTCTCCTTAAATAGAAATACTTCATTAAAGTAGAGATACGCAAAAAAGCTGCTTTTCACTAGTACACTAACGAATTACATTCAGTTTGTTACTGTCCACCACTGCAACCAATGAATGTAGATACAGTATAAAATGTGAACTTGTTAAATGTGAAGTGCGTGTGTGCAGTACTGTATATTTTCATCCAGCTCATTAACGCCAGTGTAAATATGCATTGAAAAGCCACAAAAACTGAAGTTTTTTCAATGTTGTTTCTTTAATATAATCTTATTTACATGGAATAGTTTCAGAAATGTTTAGTACATTGTAAGTTACATTAATCTGGCATCCAATAAACAAATGACACTCAGGACCCAATAATTGTACATAGTAATAATAGCATTGGTCACATCATTTGGAAAAGTGGTTTTTAAAAAAACAAACATACTGGAACTAGCAGGCACCGTCCAGAATCATCTACGAAACTCACGAGTCATTCTGACTTACACAACATGCGTTTCCATCGCTTTTGTTTTTATCCACCCTAAAAATGACGGATCAGCACTCGAGTCATCTGGAAAAAACGGAGCAATCGGTTCACAAAAACAACGAAAAAGCGCTGTCCCCAATCCGGTCCACGTAAGAAAAAACATGTTAAGACAGAAATCAAGAATATAAAGGTGTCATTTTATTGCATATATCACAAATATGAACATGACCGCCGGGGTCCAGCCTACATCAACGCTAACTCGATCCAGGCCAATGGTCGCGCTGGGCTTCTCTGAATTAGCAGCAGGTTTAAATACTTTGATTTAAACATTAAAATAAAGAGAGTAGTGTACAGCTTGTTTGTGGATAAAAATAAAAATAAAAAATAACAGGGAATAATGATAATAGCAGCAATACTTAAAAATACATTACACAGTAATAAATAATTAGTTCAAAAAAAAAGAAAAAAAGGAAAAAAAAAAAGACCCAAGTGGTTGCAGAACACATAAAAAAAATAAATACAAATAAAAAGTTGGCTCAATTTTTTTTCAGTTTTCCAAAAAAATGCACTGCAATTCTACAGAAAAACTGCTTACTACGTTTGTTAGTCTGAGGGATTGGATCGGCTGTGGCTGTTCAACATGAACGAATAGACACTTGTGTTGAGACTGCGTGGATAAGACTCCTGACCCAACCTTAAAGCAAAAACTAATAACACAGCTATAATATGAGCAGAAACATACCGGAGACGTGGATTTGAACGGTCTCTTTCCTCAAAGGGAAACAAGGGATGATTGTTACGGCATGTTTTCAGTACGAGTGCCAGAGACGAGCCGTTGGTTTGGAGACGCGTACATAAATAAGTCTCGCAGTGAACATGAAAACAACCAAAACGGTCGCAAACAGTTAATGCTAAAAACGATCGACATTGTCCATACACGGCGCTGTTCGTATTTCGGCCGAGCGACAGGAAAAGGTCTGGCGGTTCTGTCAGAGACGTCTGAAATATGTCTATTTCTTTTTTTTTTTTTTTTTTTGTAAACTGATATTTTGTGCATGGCACTATTCACCTCAGAAAAAGGAAGTCAGACAATCGGAACAAATGGTTTAAAAAAAAAAAAAAAGAAAAGAAAGAAAGAAAAAAAAAAAAAAAGAAAAGAAAAGAAAAGCCAAAAATCGAAACACAACAATACAAACGAACAAAATCGAACTTTGTGCAATGTGCAAAGTTTAAAATGTACTTAAAATGAGTCATTAAGAATACTGACTTACTGAAAATGTCCATGTTACTCTGTATACTCTATGTGATCTGTGAGCCATAAGAAATGTGCTAATGTTAGTGACAACACACAAACACACACACGGTAGCCATGTTATAAAATGTCCAAGACACAGTAAGCATTCTAGTCTTAAATGAAGGTGAAAAAAAAAGTTTTAGTTTCATGTAACAAGTGATCAGTTTAAAATAGCTATTAAAAAAAATCTAATAGAAATAATGCTGACATACAGTATGAGCGATGGTTATCACTGAAATGTACACCGTCATTCTACAAGATGTGAAAAGAACAAAAAAGGGGTTGTTGCTGTCTGTACAGATCACTGATTTCAAGTCGAGTATAAAAAAAATGAAAGCTCCTGTCTGTCTGCCAGTTTGTGGTAAAAAATCTCCGAGATTTGAACACGACCGAGTCCACGAGCTCCGAAAGAACAAGAACTTTGCCACAGGAAAAGGATTTAAAAGCACTGGGACGTGTCCTCGGAGCAGAAAGCAACTATTTGAGAAAACCATGTGCTTTCCTTCCTTACGTGATGCAAAGTTCGACCAGGGTTAATAAAATTATCCACCGTTTCGAAAAAAAAAAAGAAAGACAGACAGATGATTTTACTCTCTGTTCTGGTACCGCTCATCATCATAATGCAAACTCAAACCATTTGACTTATAACGGAAATAAATAATCCTTGAGCAGCCTGGTAACGGTGTGTGTGTAAAACCCAGGCTGTGTGTGTGTAAGTGTGTGTTTTGTAGCGCCTCTCCTCTCTGTGCTCCTTGGATAGAAGCAGATGGCCTTTTGCTCGAGCCTGCAGGGAGGTACCTTTCTGTCCCCCTGAGGAAGAGTGAAGGAGAGAGGAAGTGGGGTTGAAGGGGCTGTTAGACGGGTTACTGGACGCTGGCTAGAAGAAACCGTTCACTCGACAGCAAAGCCACACGTCTCCTCTACAGCAGTCAGGAGCTTCTCATAGAGCTTCTCGTATGACTCGTAGGGCGGGATGTCGATGCGGTTGAAGCTGGAAGACAGAAACATTAGACGTGTCAGTAAACTAATCATCCTTCCCAATTGAGACAGGGCAATTCATTCTGCAGCCTTACCACGTGTGGGCTTTGGGCAAATTATCCGTATTGGCGTCGATCAAATGGATAGTAAAGAGCCTTGGTCCTGCAGAACCTGTAGAACCTTACAAACATACATTCTAGTTATCACTGGTCTCCTTCTGATTACAGATAAAACCTCAAGTCAGGTTGCATGTAAGGATTTTATAAAAAAGAAGAAACTTGAAAGCATCCTGCAAATCAAAACTGCTGATATTGTGCGGATAAAAAAAAAATGCAATTAAAAAAAAAGAAAAAAATACTGTACAACTCGTCTAACAAAAAAAAAACAGTAAATGCAAACTGTAACTTGTCCTTGGTTTATTCCTTTCACACGCTTCACAGAACGGTGTATTTGCTTTGCTTTTGAGCTCACTTGCTGTTATAATGACCTCCACTTTTCGAACAGAGGTTGCACTAGATTTTGGAGTGTGCTTGTGGAGATGAGCAATCTTTCAGCCACAAAGGCATTAGTAAAGGTACTGATGTGAAGCGAGAACTCCTGAGATGCACACAGGGTTCCAATTTATCCTAATGGTGCTCAATAGGGTTGAGGTCAGAGATCTCAAGATCTAGTCCAAGTGAAAGGAAAATGTAATGCTACTACATCCAATTGCATTCTATACAATTGTGCACCTCTAACTTTGTTGTAACAGTTTGGGACAGAAAGAAAATATGACAAGTGAAAAGTCAGGGGTCCCAATACTTTTGTCCATATGGTGTACATGATTTTGCGAAACATCGGCACAGAAATGCACAGGCATGGATTACTCATCATGTCTACATTGCTGTGGCCTTCACTAACCTAATCAGAAAAGCAACAACAGATTCAGGCCTGCTGAACTAAACATTATTAAATATATAATCATTAGCAAACTGAATTAAATACAATAAACAGTACACATGCATTTTACAGATCATGTTATATTAAAAGGACAACAAATGTGAGACTTGCGCTTGGCTCGTCTGTTAGCCACCTTGCAGTGCTTTAAAACCTTGGAGAGGGACGCGAGTGGAGCCGGTGACGAACTGGAGCAACCTGCCCCTCCTCTCCTCATCGAATGACTCCACCGCCTGCCAGAACCACTTCACTATGTTACTGTCAGCTACACAATGCTTTAGCCGCGTGTTGGCCTTCCAGTCGTTCAAATCGATCTTCCCAAGTCCCCCGATGATTAGCTACACACACACACAAACACAAGGTATTACGTGCCATGCTTTAACATGCTGAACTGCACACAGACTCTCTCTAAATTCAGCCTCTCTACTGATTTGGTCTAAATATAAAAAATTCTCAGATTTGGAGTACCTCGAGTTCCTTGTGGTCAAAAGGCTTGAGCAGGTGCTGAGGGATGAGCTCATTGAAGCCCTTCTGCAGTGCGAGGAACTGGGCCTCGATGCCTCGCATGAACCTCCAGTTCACATAGAGCCTAAACAAAACAAACACAAGATCGATTGTTGGGAAACAGAAACTTGCCAATCAAAACCCCGGGCAATCGTTCACTGAATAAAGACTCAAAAGACCAGTGTCACTCCATCATACTGACGGTCGAAAGAAAAAAAAAGAAAAAAGGACTTTTAAAACTCGCTGCCAAACTCCTACACTGCTGCCATCTGCAGGCTCCTTACAGAATTCGCTTTCATATAGATACTGAGGAAGACTTGACTGAACAAAAAAAACAAATAACACATGACCAAGTACACTTAGTTGAAAATTATCAAGGAGCCTCATGTGTAAACAAAAGCAAAAAAAAAAAAAAACCCAAAACAAATAAAAGACATGCTTACACCTTTGGAGGTGAGGGATCTCAAACATTAAAATAAACCTGAAATAATGACAAAAAGCACTAAAGACTCTGAAGAGAAGAAATGTACAGAGATCAGAAGAAGCATGTGTAAGAATTGCTAGAATGCAAACAAGTGAAACATTCCTTTCGGGTTAAATATCACTAGACTGTACATCTCCGGAGCCTGAGGCCTGGGGTATTATTGTGGGTTAGGTCTGCATTTTTGCCATACCTCACATATTCTCTTTTATTCTCCTCCGTCACCGAGACGTTTCTGCCGTTGGGCTTGAGCTCATGCTGGAGGAATTTGCCGAAAGCGTTGTGTTCTACGCAGAATGTATGATCCAGAACAGATGTAATGTCATTTTCTCTGCAAAAGAAATGAATAGGTGGTGAGGACTTACTATAAAAACATTGATCATTTATATATATATATATATATATATATATATATATATATATATATATATATATATATATATATATATATATATATATATATATATATATATATATAAAAATTAAAAAAAGAGACATGTAAGCTTTAGAACAGAATGTCTCCACTATTAAAGAGCAATTAATCCCCCAAAAATTATTTATTCATGTTGCAGTTCACTTGCATAGAGGGTGGGGTTAATTAAATAATGAAAGTGACTAGATAATGAATAATTTGTCACTCACAGAATCCAGACAAGGCTCTTATGGAGCTCAGGGTCCACAGTCTCCAGGTCAGAAAGCTGGATAGGTTTCCCCAGGAGCTGCTTGTAAAAGGGCAGTGTGAAGCCTCCGTTTATGTAATGCCCATGAAATACGGCGAGGCCCATGATCCTCCCGACAAAGTGGAAGTATGATAAGTGGTCCTGAAACACACAGGAATAATTAATGCTGGACTGATGATCACATGACCCCACCAGAAAGCTGACTTTCTAAACAGTGAGGCAGTAACATTTAGGATAACACCACCACCAGACGTGGTTACATGACTCACAGGGTTGATGGACGAATCGGGGTTGATCTGCAGCGTGTAGATGTTATCTGTAGAATACTGGAACAGGCCGTAGTATGGATTAAGCATCTCATGACATAGGAGGTACAACCATTCCCTGGAGGAAGAGACAGGAAGTCAGACACTACTGACCAACCAGTTTTGTAGTCAGACATGTTCAGTTACTCATTTAGCTATGACATGGAATAAAGTGCTTGTCTTACCTTGCCACTCCTCCGTAATCTAAGCCCTCTTCTCCACGGAATTTAACCATTAGTCTCTTCTTTAGGTCCTTCGGCCTCATCTTCATGATCTGACGGTAAGACTCCTGTAGAAAACACGCCATTGCATTTAGAGCGCCACCACCCAATGGCCACCAAGGCAACTTTAGATTTATACGGCTTAATGGGATTTACTGATGTGCTCCATCTTTTTGTGTTTTGTTCTATTATCACCTATGGATACTGTTTATGACATTCATTATTACCTTTTGTCTTTTATAGATGTATTTATGCAATGACTGCTAGTTATTTAAAACTTAAAACTTTATGACAAAAATCTGTATTTTTCAAAGCCAGAAGAACCGATCTGGAAGGTTATCATTGACGACATACTGAAATTAGCCCCTGCTGCATTTCTGCTATGAGACACTATAACTGTAATATTATTAATTACATTTATATAATAAGTTTGGTGATAGACTGTTTACATAACTTTGCAGCAAAAAGTTTTTTTCCGGGAAAGTCCTTTTACTCGCTGTTATGTTTCTGTCAATGCAAAACCGAAGGTATTTAATGTACCTCAAAGATTTCTTCACGAGACACCTCTATGCGGCAGTGTCCGGCCTGAGGTTGCTGTAGCGAGAGCTCGTGGCGCAACACCTTGAGCTTTTGTACAAGATCTCTCTCATAACGCACAGGCAGCTCTCCCTCCCCCTCCTCCACAGGAACATCCATCTGCACTGGCAGAGCCTGGCTCGACTCCTTCACCTGCGACTGTTGGCTAACACACACACACACACCACACACAGTCAATGATCATAATTATCTTCTGCATGAGTAACTATTAATCAAATGATATTTTCAAATTGATGAAAGATTAAAAGAGCGATTAACAGCTCCACAGCAGGGTTATGAAAGCGATTCAGTAATCAGGTGTTATGAGCAGGAGACAAAGAGCATTGCTTGAGATCCGGGGGGGGTGGGAGGGGGGGGGGGTGTATTTACCTCATGATGTGGTGTAATCTGGGATCTGTGAATTGTGTGGTTCTGTTATTGTGGTCAACAAAATAGATCCTTCCTGACACCGTGCTCCGGATCTCCCATCCGGGTGGCAGAGGTCCCAGCTCCTCACAGCTCACACTGTTTAGATCCCTGCAGGAGCAAGTGGACTAATCATCATGCTGTTCCACAGCAACACACACAGAGATCATCTCTTTTTTTAACGTGGAATTAATAAGATAAGTGTTATAAGCAAGTATCACAACATCAACTCAAGTTCCCTCCTGCCTGCCGCGCTGGAGCACGTTTGAGATTGGGCACGCATAGTGTACAAAAATAATGACCAGAAACACATTGAACACATTTTACTGAAGATCAGAACAATATTTCACTATGCCCCCCTCAGCAAATGTTTGTCTAGTGAAGCTCTGTTTGGATAAAAAAAAACTTTTAAACAATTGCAACAATTAACCCATATTTTCATTTATTTTTTATTTAATAATCTAGTGAATAAAAGCTACCCGTGTGTGCCAAGCGATAATGATGAAGTAACCGTGATGTCGCTTATCAGGTAAAACTAAAATTCAGCACACCTGATTTGCTTCTACCAATGTATAAAACAACAAATTCTTCTTGTTCTGGGCTTCTACCATTAGGGGTCACCACAGCGGATCATCCGTCTCCATACCCCCATCCTCTACATCTGCCTCTTTCAAACCAACTACCTGCATGTCTTCTCTCACCACATCCATAAACCTCCTCCTTGGTCTTCCTCTTTTCCTCCTACCTGGTGGCTCCATCCTCAGCATTTTCCTATTGATACACCCCATGTCCCTCCTCTGCACATGTCCAAACCATCTCAATCTCACCTCCCTCACCTTGTCTCCAAAACGTCCTACATGCGCTGTCCCTCTAATAAACTCATTTCTAATCCTGTCCATCCTCGTCACTCCCAACCAAAACCTCAACATCTTCAGCTCTGCTACCTCCAGCAACACCTCCTGTCTTTTACTCAATGCAACTGTCTCTAAACCATACAACATCGCAGGTCTCACCACAGTCCTATATACTTTCCCTTTCACTCTTACAGATACCCTACTATCACAAATCACTCCTGCCACTCTTCTCCACCCACTCCACCCACCCCATCTCCATTACTTTGCACTGTTGACCCCAGGTACCTAAACTCATCCACCTTCTCCACATTTATGGCATTTGGCGATGCTTTTATCCAGAGTGACTTACAACTGAGCAGGGGAGGGGTTAAGGGCCTTGCTCAGGGGCCCAGCAGCCTGGCAGCTTGGTGGTGGTGGGACTTGAACTTATGACCTTCCGATCCAAAGTCCAATGCCTTAACCACTGAGCCGCCACCTCTTCTCCCTCTCTCTACTAAGGTATAAAACATAGAATATTATTGTACTAAAAGATTCCTGTAAATATATCATGCTTTTGTTTTTTGTTAATACTGTGAGCTTTTTATCTGACCTCCTGCCCATGTTAGATAAAAAAAAAAAAAAAAACCTGCCTGCTCTCGAGACACATCGTCCTAATACTCAAATTTTACTTTTACTACACTGTCAGATATTATATCACTGACTTAATTTGCAACCGGAAAAAAAAAATACACCAACAGTGATGGCGGTTATTTTAATACCCATTGTTTAGTTCGTCGGTGCTAATTAATTTCGATTTAGGTAAGAATCAATGACTTTCGTTTAGAGAGAGAAGCTTTTAGACCTACCGTGGTATCCTGGGATCGTGCCAAGTGCTCACACCAGTCTGTGTGTGTAGAAAATAAACCTGTCCCTGTACAGTGGTCCGCTGCTCTAAAGTGAGAAAAGATAGAAGTAAATTAACAACAACAACAAAAAAAGGCAGTGATTGCAGAAAGTCAACACTAACGAGCCTCTCTCATTGCTCAGTCTTACATTAATGTATATGTAATTAATAATGTGAGTGCATCTGACTGACTCAAAGACATAAAAAAAAAAAAAAAAAAAAAACACAGCATGTCTGGAGAGCAGTCAATTATAACCACGCTAACAAAAACCAGAAACACAACGAATTTATTAGCATAATAACCACTGCCAAAGTCTATACTGTTACACATGCAGATATAAATTTGAATCTAATTTCTCTTCTGAAACACACAATGCTGTGCAACAGGCAAGTAGAGCATCGTAAAGTGTGTGTAAAGTGTGCAGGCTAAAATCTTTGAGCTACGTCTTTACCTGTACCAGTGGCAGAAATAATCCAACCCACAGTCAGAGCCTGAATACTATACTGCATGTCTCTTTGTTGTTTAGTCCTCCTGCCTCTTACATATGAAACACTAAAGTTGAGGATTTATTACAGTCAGAGGACTGATCTGTTAACTACCCTTTTAAGAACCTGGGTGTCACAACAAAGCCAAACAAGTGGAGGTAAACCTACCTCCCCCCCCACCCTCCCCTACCCAAACCTCTCACAGCACTACAGCCACCTCTCACCAAGCTCTCTGCTGCACGAGCGGCTCTTCCGAAGGACAAACAAACATTTACAGTTCAGAGAATAGCAAATACACAACAGCAATCTCAGGGATTATTTACCATAGCCTTCTGGGAGGTCTGGTGACTGGTGCCCATGTGGCCGGTTCTGTGGGGTGTGTGCGTGACTTCTCGAATCCTGGTTTCGAATTCTCTGGGTTTGAAGCCTCTGCTCTTGATTAGGTGACTCCAGTACGTGACAATTGCCCCCACCAGCAGCCCCTGTAGGGTCAGAGTAGGGCAGAGGCTCCTCCATGAAACAGCTGAGAGGCCGTCCTGGTCCGGAATCCTCAAAGACCGGCCTGAGCGCACACACAAACACACACACACAAACACACACACACACATGAGGAGATCCACAGCTGCACTGCACTCTACCCTGACTAGCAGCAGGAGGGTTATATGTGACACTGACAGCAGGGGGCAGTGTTGAACAATCAGAAGGAGAAAGTGTTCCACCACAACACATTGCTCCCACTCACCCTTCATTTTCTAACAGTCCTCGACAGTCTACCACAGGCCCGCCACTGCCAATCCTGTCACGAGTCTGAAGGCTTACTGAAAATGTAAAACGGAAAGAATTTACAAAAAAAGGAGGTAAAAAAAACATGAGCGTTCCAGAGAGCAAAAAATGTCATCAAAGTTTTACACACCGACTATTTGACCCCGCACAGCGTCACTGTCAGAGGCGTTCAGCTTGCATAAATCCAAACGCTGGTCTGTCGAGATAAACACAATCGAAATTTCAAAATGCAATTACGTTTTCTACTATTCCCCCTCCCAAAACGTAAAATTTGGCAGCCACTCACAGCCTGTATCTTTGAGTCTGCTGATGGCGTTGGACAGGAGCCTCACACAACCCAGAAATCCAGCACCCTGCTTCTTGTGGATCTTCTTATGGTTCCATACGCTGATAGTGATCGAGTCCGTTTTCCCGATATATCTATTAAAAAAAGGAAAAAATTAAAAACCTCAAACAAATCCTAATCTGGCACTTACTCATAAAATCAACATGCAGAACACAAGATCATTATAGATCATTCTCACAGGTCATAATGCTGGTTCCATTTAGGGTCCAGTGTGCTCTTAACCGTGTCTGTAGAGTGACACTGTCCTGAGCCATCGACTACAACTTTGGCAAAAGGATCGGGCAAACCTGTGAGAGAAGAAAGAAAAAAAAAACACACCCACCTATCAGTCAATGTTACAGAATGAAAATGAAAAGATGTGCTGTAGTAGCAGTGTGGGAATATCCTCCAGCACAAAGTCACTGCATGAAATCTGCACTGCACACTGTTTTATGGCTTGGGGTTACAGACTGATTGGCGAACATAAGTACATTTTCCTGCCCTGAAGCCATTCGAAATGGGGCCAGGTGTTGAAAAGTCAGACCTCCAAACAATCCCGTGTGGTTTTATAATTAATATTGCAAGTGATGGGAATGAATTCTCAGTTAGCAACAAAGAAAACATCAGCGAGCGAGTCCCTATGCGCTGATATCCATACGTTACTTATTACTCATAGATCAGTCGGGCTGAGTGTTTTATCTTTCCCCGTGCGTCTCTCTTTCACACTTTGCCCTGTCTGATTAGCCGTCGTCACGCTAGAATGCGGCGTGCTGTGGTTTAGTGAGCCGCCCAGATGTGAGCTGAATGCGATGCGATTGTGAGTTAGTCATTAGCATAAAATGTGGGCCGTGAATAGCTGAGTGTATTGACACAGACAGCCGTGTCTGTCGCTCAGGAGTCCCTCTACGCCATTAAGCCATTAAGAACTCACAGAAAGTTCTGCGTGTCCAAACAGCTGTAGGTGGAATCCGATTAAAAAGTTTTGCAAGATGACAAGAATTCCTGAATGTGAAGGAATAACGCATACAAAAAGGACATAAAAAAAAAAAACCCGGAACC
>NC_139594.1:8760130-8887630 GCF_946808225.1 Silurus aristotelis | reverse complement strand
GACCGAACAAGTTTCTAACTAATGTTTGCTCAGGGTGATTATAGTAACGCCTATGCAGAGCAGTGGCGTGGACTCAAAAAGCAGCCAGTGTTCCAGTCACGTTATTGCACACCAGAACAGCAATTCTTCTGCTATCAGAATCTCACAGTCAATTTATCAGAGCTGTGATGTAGAATATTGATTTATCTTAGAGAGCATGGTGTGCCACTTTTACCACACATCTGATCCGAAGTGTTTCATCGTGGATTACATTCCAGCATCAGTCTGACAAAGGACACTGTTTATTACAATGACTTGTGCTGTGGGGAAAAATGCATGTAAATATTTCAATATATTTACATTTATTAGTTAAATTGTCGGGACTCCAGTCACAAAAGGACCTTCTGTTTAGCTAATAAGATGACGGTGTTCAATCCAACTAATCATTTACATTTACATCATTTGCCAGAGGCCCTCATCCAGAGCAATTTACAATTGTCTCAGTTATACAAGTGAGCAATCGCAGATTAAGGGCCTTTTTCAGCAATGTTGTTGGGGAGAAGTTGAACTCTCTGAAGATCGTGTCTGAAAGGACGGTGCTGTCCTAAGTACATTTCATCTCGGAAAACTCCTCCCATCCACTTCATAAAACACTGGTCCGTCTGAGGAGTATGTTTAGTCACACTCTCATAAAACCACGATGCACCACAGGAGATCATTTCTGCCTGCGGCCATCAAACTATATAACTCCTTCCTTTGAGTGATACACTGCGATATCGATGTCATATGATATAGATAATATGGATATAGTTATACTTATATATTTTCATGCCACACATATATTGTTGAAACTTCGGGCAATCATGTGCAATGATGATAATCAGTTACATGTACAATAACATTTATAAATGTTATTGTAGTCTGACTTTTCCACCATCTGTTTTTCATTTCACTTAATATATACTTTAATATGTATATCTATTTATATTTCTTATTTTTACTTTAATCTTCACTTTGATCTTTTACTGTGGTCAACTGCAACCAAACAATTTCTCAATGGAATCAATAAAGTATTCTGATTGTTCAAGGGCTTAGCTTAGTTTCAAGGGATTTAAACACACAATCTTCTTATCTGTGGTCCAACATCTTAACCTCTGCGCAATCACTTTTGCATATAAATAACCAAAATCACAATTATAATAACCAGACTATATAAATAAGTGATGCAGGTTTTGGAGAAATTTTTTGAAAACATGTCGTATGTGAAAGCGTAATGATAACTCTTTCGGGTTATCATTTAATGACTGATTCCTTGCCATATTTCAGTTTAACTCCAACACTAACCCTCAATATTACAAAAAGTGAAGTACGCAATTTTTGATACTTTTAATCATACCTACAGCTATAGTTATATGTTAATTTGTCCTGATTCTTTAAATCCAAAGCTTAAAAAGGTCTAAAAATAACTTGAACGAGAAGTGTTAATAAAAGTATGCTGTAAAAGCAGTATGAGGGGGATCATAAACGTGATTTAATTGTTTTCCCCATATAAAGGTGTTTCGAGAAGCCTTGGACTGCAGTGTATAGAATTTAAGCAAATGACGGTACTGGAATTTCGGTGAACACTAATTCTTGCTGTAATGTAAGGAAACTGTATAGATTTGGTGGAATATAGAGGAGATTAGGAGATTTACTGAACAGCTCTGGATCAGACAGCGTGAGCAAATCAACTACCGTTGTCTTTATCAGACGTTTCACTAATTACAGATACCAACAACGAGAGCAATTCTCAAAGATTGAGAAAAAAAAAAAAAAGATGCGTAGTTTTTTTCTCGAAATTCGCAGAGGAAAAAGCACGTGTGTATGACTGAGCGTCACAGGACAATGAGAAATCGTCTTCATTCGTCATTGTGCCAGGACAGCGCTGACTCCGAGGAAATGCTTCAGTGGACGGTGAAGAGCACAAAATATGCATCTTTTCATTAGGAGCATGCTTCCACCTAACCAGCTGAACATTTCACTAATTAACTATAAGAACCACACAGTTGCCACAAGAACCAGGTCAGGCACCGCTGCAAACCTGAACATGTCCGATTTACCAAAAAGCACCCTTTTTCATAAAGTCTCAAATAACTGCATACGTGTTCTCTTTACACGTCTACTTCCTCATATCTATTATTTACATGAGTCAGCTAATTGCAATTTTTTTTTCCACAAGTGTTGCAGAACATGAGGCGAGGCAGTGTGTGGTGTAGTGTGGTTAGTGGGTGAAACCTGGTGTTCCTGGCAAATCATGTTCCTTTCACAGATCATGAGACACACACACTTTATATTCACTATGTATACACAAACTATAAACATACACTTGACCATAAGGTTTGTATCTTATTTTTACCATCCCAATCCACATTCAGTGCCTATTTGCCGTTATAATAACTCCCACACTTCTTGTCATCATGTGTCACTAATAGTTTATAATGTGTTAAAGAATTAAAAGATTGGATGGCGCATAACTTTCGATTATGAAACTCTGATAAGACAGAGGTTTTGCTCATCTGCACACAGACGCTTCAGCATTTCAACTTGCATTTAAAAGTCTGTACCGTAACTTCTACTTCAACAGTAAAAGACCTGAGAGTTATTTTAAACAGCAACTTATCTTTTGAAAATCACATCATCCATATTACAAAAACAGATAACTGATATACTTGATATGCATTATAAATAGCTTGCAAAAAAAAATGTGTTACTTCTGGAAATTTATTTGTAAAAAATTTTGTTAAAATAAATGGGGAAAAAACTTATCACGACATCTTAAAAAGAGTGTAGTGTGAACTTGTAATACACAGTCGCTCATAGCAACGTGAATGAAATGTACCTGCTGTAATGTGCAGCACAGTAATGTTTCCTTTTATAAGAGAAGATTTGCCAAGTCAAAGACAAAACAGCAAAAAACAAGATTTCTGTTTTTGTTTTTTTTGTTCGTTTTGTTTTTAACACTATCCCTTCAGTTCTCCTTTAAATATTCTTTCGTGAGCATTATTCACGTTTGAGCAGCTCATGCACATCTGCAGGATTAAATGCATCCTCTGGATGACCCATCAGAGTTGAAAGATCTCTGGTCATCTTGCTGTAGTGCAATGTTTAGCCATTTCATGCGCATCATTAAAAAAACTCTATTTAAACACTTCGGCAGTCACATGACGTAACACCTCCTCCACTATTCACATTGATATTCCACCATGTACAGATGTGGAATACATTTAAAAAAAAAAAAAAAAAACAACTGATGTGACAAATGGTATAGGCTTGTTTGCTTACAAAAAAATGTAATAAAAAATTGCGTGATCATTTCGAGAGGGAGAATAACGAGAGAATCCTCAGCTACTTTTCGAAGATTATGTAGTGTGCTGTGTGTTGAATATGAGCGATGGTGAAGTATGCACATCCGTACAACACAAACATGCGAAAGCAAGTGCTTCGAGTCGTGTAGTGAGAACGATTCGGCAAAAATTGTGCAGCAACGAAAGGAAAAGAACGGGAAAGGAAGGGCTGGCGTTCTCTCTGTAGGGTGGCACTTCCCCATGTCACAGCACATCTGAATGGATGAGAGATGAGAGAATGCTCTATGTGTGATTTAAATAAGGAGCTTGACTGAATGAAAGAGAGAGAAAGGGAGAGAGAGATGAAAGAAAGAGAGAGAAAGAAAGAGGAAGAGGCTGCACTGCTGCTGAATGTTAATGCAATAACAAGAGCTGTTAATTGTACGCTTCATCCGAATGCGACCTCTGGCAATAAACTGAAGTCTGGACCCAAAGGAAAGGGAGGTGTGTGTGTGAATAAACACAGTAACGTGAGGGAGGCCTGTGCATTAGAGGCTGCCGCGAGCGTGACACCACACACCTCCTCCACCTTTTACAGCACTCACAGTAGGGAACACCTCATTAGACCTGAACTTTATCACATAATGTGTGGGAGAGAGGGAGACACAGGAAAAGAAAAACGGCACAAAATAAAAACGGAGAGATGCATCTGCATCACTCTCGTGGCCACCCGGTAGTCCGGCAACGTCGATTCACGGTTACTGAGGCAACTGGTGGATTAACTGGAGGAGCTGCACTGCATAAGTAATGGACGAGACCATCAGAGTCCGTTCTTTGTGATTAAGCTCTGCCTCCGGATGGGAGAAATGAAAAATGCATGTGTGTGCTATTTCCAAATCTGAAATACTCGGAAAAAGATTTTACAGAGACGAATTTAGGCTAACGACAAAAGCAACAGCAGCAATATCGGATAACTGCAAAACTCAGAATACCTTGTGTCTTTAAACCTAAATCAGTGTTCTAAATAAGTCCACAACCGGGGACGTGTGAGAGACATGTCCAGTCCAACATCTGGCACTGCTCCTAATGAGCTTTTAGGCCAGGGAGAACAGCTGGGCCCGCAAACAAATAAACGGCTCTCCTTGCTGCTTTACTGCCGTCCTTCTGTGAGCGAGCGCTATAGCAAACACGGGCAACATGTTCGGAGTTAGCGATCCAAACAATCTGCCGGAGCACATGCGAACGCACAAGTCTATTGTACGTCCAAAAGCCTGCTGCTTCTTCCACATTCTTAGCCGTATGCTTTTGTGACAAGGAGCCAAAGAGCTAGTTTTCTCAAGCGTGAGAGATCAGACCGAAACGCTGTATTACACTGGATTAGGCAACACAGGCTGTGTTTAGAAACGACACTACTACAGACAGACAGATATACAAACGTCTGGCCTTTTACTTTCACACGTACCCTTTTCGAATGAACCGTAACTTGCAGCCTGAGCTCTAAATTTAGCTTGTAGCTCTGCACTGAAAGTCACTGCGAGGTCTCAGGCAGTTGCTTAGTAGAGTTAGAAGAGACAGACTCCAGAAATATCATACAACACCATGATCCTTTTTGTAAAGAGCATTTCTTTTTTCTTCTTTCCCCCCAGAGGCAGCTCAGACCTTAGCATTTGCCTCAGACTAAACAACCACCCAATATATCAGATGATCACTTTGAAAAGAAACACACACACACACACACACACACACACACAAATTGTTGGTCTGTACATGATACGTTTACACAGTTTAAGAATCTGTTCAACAGCAAAATAAAGCAAGTCGGAATACAGCAGTCTACATGGACTGAATTCTTCTTTTTCTTTTTTTTTTCTTCTTTCAATAATCCATGAAACGATCATCTATGTAACATTTACCATAGACCATAATAATAGACACCTCTGTGCTTTTAGAGTTTTCTTTTTTTTTTACACAATTTTACCACATTATTTGCATTAATAAATAATTTCCATTAAAAAGAAATCAATCAATCAATCTCTCAGGGGTAATGTCCTCTAGTCCAGTATGTTTGTACTTGAATTGGTCTCTTGTCAATCATTGTATAGACATATATATATAAAATTCAATGTTACCCAATGCACCTTTGAACTACAGTATCAAAATATTTCAAGTAAAACTGTGTTTGCGTGTGTGTGCATGTGTGTGTGTGTGTATGTGCGTGTGTGTAATGAACGTAACAATTTTGTTGTTTCATTGTACTATAGCACTTATACTCCACTTATCACAAATATAAAGAAATATGTCACTAAACCCTGTTTGATCCTTCTTGTTACGAATTTGCTGAACTTCCCTTCAAATATTAGCATAAAGGAAATTCTTAAAGATATTCTGTGACCTTCCTCCTGTCCGGCTCGATCCCGAAATCTAATCAGTTGCTGTTACATTTTCATAGAAACTCTATAAACAGTGTCGCACGTTACGGAGACACTGAACTCACAAGACTTTAAACTTAACTGGCAACAGACAGGTCTCTCTACAAGATAACATCTAAACAAGGGTAATGATCTTTAATGCAACATGTGACTGACAGGACACAAAAAGATTGACATCTTAATACACTATATGGACAAAAGTTTGGGGACAACTGATTTCTCCAGTCACATGTGGTTCTTCCCCAAATTGTTACGGTCTCTGGATGCGGTCACATTACATTTTGTCTTCACTTGAACTAGAAGACCCAAACCTGTGTACAAAGCCAGCTTCATGAATATATGGTTTAGATGAGTTGGAGGAGAATCTTGATCTTGAGTGGTTTTCTAAAGTTCTGTCCACAATCTTACTAAACACTTTTAGGAGGAATTGGACAGGTTTTCTGCAGGTTTCTTGAACTCTGATTGAAGACTTTTTAAGACCTTTTTAAGGCCATAAAGATTCAATTTAAGACCTACATCACAACAACAAACTTTCTTTCGGCTTCTCCCATCAGGGGTCGCCACAGCGGATCATCCGCATGTTTTATTTGGCACGTTTTTACGCTGGATGCCCTTCCTATCGCAACCCTCCCCATTTATCCGGGCTTGGGACCGGCACTAAGAGTGGCTGGGGTTGGTTTCCTGACCGGGGATCGAACCCGGGCTGCAGCGGTGAGAGCGCCGCATCCTAACCACTAGACCACCAGGGGACCTCCCTACATCACGACAACAAAACACACAAATACGTTGTTTAACAACTGGCTTTAACAGAGCCCTAAATTCCTTTTCTTCAAGCTAAGTATCGCTAAATTTGCACTTCCCTATAGCTGAAAAACTAAATCCATTTTACCTCTGCGCCAGTAACAGAAAGCTGATTGGCTGTTGCATGTTCGTCTCGTTTGCAGTCGTAATACAGCAAATTATACTTGAACTAGCGAAAGAAAGAGCTGCACGAACAAAACCATTCTAAAATGCTGTGGAAGAATTTCAATGAGCATTAAAGGTAGCGTTACATTTACATCGGAAAATAAAGACCTGACTGCACCCCAGGCCTCTTCACCCTACATCAGTGCCTGAGTTTACTAACGCCCTCATGGCTGAATGAGCACAAATCCACATAAGCACACTCCGAAATCTTGTGGAACATCTTCCCAGAAGAGTGAAGGTTGTTGTAGCATGGAATGTTCAAAAAGCAGAAAATGCATGTTCAAGCGAGTGCATCCAAAGTTGTGGTAACAGTTTGGGAAAGAAATATGGCTGGAAAAGTCCGGCGTATTCATTGAGTCTATTCATGAACTGGAGGTAAATTAGGACATACATATTGTTCACTATTTGTTATAGATTCTCTGGTTTAAAACAAAACAGTGGCATCATCAGTCTTGTGGGTTGCAGAAGTGCAGTTTCTTTTTAAATAATATCTCTCCTGAAACAATTTCATTCATAAATATAAATACAATGAAAACCAATCTCAAGACTGCAAAAAGGTTCTTTGCACGAGATTGCAAAATAATCGGTAGACACGCCGTGACAGTCGGTCTCCCGGACACTATCTTCAGTTCAGCGAGAGTGTGGATGAGAGATAGGCTGTCCCAGACACGACTAGTCTCCTCATGGCTTTTAGCCTTCTACATTTATCAGAGTGCGGATGTAGGACAAGAACGCCAGGGTCAAACGTTCGCCAACACTGCATTTCATCACACAGCAGGCTTCGACAGCAGCATAACCACAAGATTCCCAAGATTCCCAAGCCTTCAGACCCCACCCCCAAGCCCCCATGAAGTGAATACCCTCTCTTTCTTTATCATTGCAGTTCTACCTTGGGCTTGGAACTGCTTGCACTGAAGCATTCAGGAAAACACTAAAGGGAAGCCGTTTTTCCAAACACAGCACAGACACAGCATAAATACTTTCACATCCAGCAGCACCAGATGCACGACAGCGATTTGGGAGTGCTGTGTGTTGCCACGTTCATGACTGGGCATGTCATTTCCTCAAGGATGAGGAACATATGGGCAGGGGGGGGGGGGGGGGGGGTCGCCGCCTTAGAACAGAGACCCACCTCGAAAGGGGAACAGAAGGAGAGGAAGGAAAGGAGGATAAGGCTGAACGAGGAAGGAGTAGTAAACGTGGTGAACACACGACGTAGCAATGTGTTGAGTCAGACGCTCATGCCAGAGGAGGACATCCTGTGTGCTGCGTGCTGAACGTTAATCACAAGGCTCAGTCATCGCTCAGTATCGACTTTCTCAATAAGCGCAGGGTGTCTGATGACAGCATCGTGAATCGCTGATGGATTGGATGATTTAAACGGCGTGGCCGTGGAGATACACTATAGGAGCAAAAGTATTGGGACACTTGACTTTGCCAGACATGTGTGTTCCTTCCTTCCGGTTTACTTGAACTAGGAGACCAAAACCTGTTCCAGCATGAAGATGTATTTTAAATAGGTTGGTGTGGAAGATCTTGAGTGGCCTGCTAGAAAGATCTGACCTCAATTGAAAAATAATTGAACACCATTGGGATGAATTGGAACACTAACTGCACCCCTTTTCCCTCTCCCTTGTAGCTGAATGAGCACAAATTCACCCACAAGCACACTCTAAAATCCTGTGGAACATCTTCCCAGAAGAGTGGAGTATAACAGCAAATGGAAACCAGAAATAGGGGTTGGAGGGGGGAGCACACAAATCTTCAGAAAGATGTTATGAATCTTACAAGGCTGGACATGTCTAGCCATGCTCCTTTTTTTTTTTTTTTCCCCTCCTCAATACCATACACACCCATCACAATATCGACAGTGATACCATCGTCAGTCTGCGATAGATAGCAGGCATGATAGGACAAGACATTGTCTCTTTTAAGTCCCCATATATAGTTTGTATATATGATGTACCCCGATGCTGATATGTAAATGCGCCCTCTTAAAAATGACAATTTATTCGCATTGCGAGCAAACGATGGGTGTTTCGAACAACCACGGCATTCACACAACGCCCAGAGAGGATTATTGAAATGTTTCCCGACTGTGACATAGACATTAAAGCGTTCTAATACGACCGTGACGCAGATTGGAGGCAGACGAACTCCTCTGTGTTTGTTCTTGGAACTATCTGACTGCCCGGCATTTGCTGATGTTCTGATACGAGACATAAACAATCGTTACTGCGTGTCCAAACATCCTCAGAAAATAGCTTTGGCTAAGGATGCCTCGGACGAGTTAGAAATAGCGAATACGTTCCGTCGTGAAAGCGAGTAATGGAACGATCTGCTGCTTAATGTCTTCACTAGGATACATTAAAGTGCTTATTACAGAGCAGACGATTTAACACGGTGTGTGTGTGTGTGTGAAGGTGAATCACACTAATCTACTTCTCTGTCCCATTAGTAAAATTCAAAACAGTCTGGGCGAAAGCAAAACTCACAGCAGTATGCAGGAATGTGCCTCCTAATGAGACAAGAGATGACCCTGGAGGAGGCAGTGACCTCTGACCTCTGAAGAACAACCATCATTTGTATATTCAGACATGAAGACTGAAAGTCCCAGTTTTTCCATCCTATCTAGTGGCCTCACTGAGACGCAGGACGAAACATCGCTGTTAAACTTATCCCCTACACATATACACTTTTTTTTTGCACAATGTCTAAAGTACATAAAGTCTGCAGGAACCTGAGGCAGACATATCCGCAGACACCTGCAGTGGGTTGTTTTGTATGACGATCTAATAAACAGGTTATGATTTCAGGCAGGAGAATTGCTGAGTGAGTAATAAAATTCAGACCCAGACATCAGCTGATGGCTGGCTAGGAAATGGAGGCGTTTCTCTTTTTTTTTTCTCAGCAGGTTCAGAGTGTTGCTTTCGGTCATGCTCGCTCAGCACTGTGCTGCAGAGACTTGTTACACTACCCCCCGCTAACCACAGGCCGCGTACGTCAATGTTTTAGCTAGCTAGCGAAGTTTAACTTTTGATTAAAGACCACCAAGAGATCAGGCACAGGAAAGCAGATATGTATTTTGTGACCCACACAAAACTCCCAAGAAGCTCACACGTGCTGAAATGACAAGCAAAAAGCAAAAACAGACGTGCTCAAAAGAAGTGAAAGTTATTTTTGGCTCGTTTCAATGCCTAAGATTGTTTAAACCGCACCTCCAAACCTGGAGTCAAATAACAGGAAAAGTGAATGTGAACGGTCTGGCATGAAAACGAAAAGACCCTGCAACAGCACCTGAATTTACTAACACCACTGTGGCTGAATGAGCACAAATCTTCACAAGCACACTCCAAAATCTAGTGGAGCATCTTCCCAGAAGAGTGGAGGTTAGTATAGCAAATAGGTACTAAATGTGGATGAGATCATCAAAAATCATATGAATATTATAGTCCAGAATACTTTGTCCATGTAGTGTGTGTGTATATATATATATATATATATATATATATATATATATATATATATATATATATATATATATATATATATATATATATATATATATATTTTTTTTTTTTTTTTTTTTTCATTCATTTATTCATTTTCTCCCGCTTATCCGTAATTCGGATAAGCGGGAGAAAATGTAGAAAATCGTACACACATATATATATATATATATATATATATATATATATATATATATATATATATATATATATATATATATAATATATAATATATATACAGTACAGACCAAAAGTTTGGACACACCTTCTCATTCAAAGAGTTCTCTTAATTTTCATGACTATGAAAATTGTAGATTCACACTGAAGGCATCAAAACTATAAATTAACACATGTGGAATTATATACATAACAAAAAAGTGTGAAACAACTGAAAATATGTCATATTGTAGGTTCTTCAAAGTAGCCACCTTTTGCTTAGATTACTGCTTTGCCCACTCTTGGCATTCTCTTGATGCCTACTTTGAAGAACCTACAATATGACATATTTTCAGTTCACTTTTTTGTTATGTATATAATTCCACGTGTTAATTCATAGTTTTGATGCCTTCAGTGTGACTACAATTTTCATAGTCATGAAAATAAAGAATACTCTTTGAATGAGAAGGTGAGAAGAAACTTTTGGTCTGTACTGTATATATAATATATATAAACTTTTGGTCTGTACTGTATAAATAATATATATACAGTACAGACCAAAAGTTTGGACACACAAGGTATATATATATACACACGCGCACACACACACACACACACATACACACACACACATACATATTATATATAAATAAAAATGCTGTCATTCTAAATGTTTAAAAATTAAAATAAATTTTTTACAAATATTTAGTCGTGATTAATCACATGACTGCCATGAGTTACTGCAAGATTAATTGAACTTAATCGTACATTTTTATCTGTTGTAAATGCACTCTAATACTATAACTCTATAGACTCTAATAACTCTAATAAACATGGGCATGGACCAATATAAAAGCTTTATGCAAATGTATGCTTATTAGTAGTGAAACCAAACTCAACATAGAGCATGAATACAAAATATTTTTGTAAATGTTTGAAAGTATTTATGGTGTTTCAAATTATGTAAATCATCAGGACACAAAACATAACCTTTTGCTATGTTTCCACATGGACGGTTTTAATTGGCGGATGTGTGCTCCTTGGTGGTTTTTGGTCTGGGGAATAGGGATACAAGTCTCTGATCCATTACCACAGTAGATGCGGTGGTTAAGTATGTGAACCACCAATAAAGTAGAAGATAAAGAAAAAACATGCCGTTTTTTTTGGTGCTTGAGTTGAGACTTGCCGCATCAACAACACTAATTAATTATAATAAATAAATAAATAATTTTTTATTATTATTTTTTTTTTTTTTTATCTGCGTAAAGAAAGGATGTCGTGAATAAATGATAAATGTGTTGCACTGAAAGTTTTAATATTGTCTCTTTTATATTTATTTATTTATATTTTTAATAAAAATGGTCAAACAGAAATGCTTTGACCAGAAATAAATGCCGTTAAAATTAATTAGCTTTAATTAATGTGTTATTAGTGTGTCAATTTTGACAGCCCTATTATACAGTGGTGTAAAAAAAAATCATCAGGCCTGGGTGTGGCTATAAGAGAACTTAAACTCAGGTGTGATAAACCACAGTTTTAACAGGGGGGGGGGGGGGCAAACACTTTTTCACACAGCGCTATGTAGTTTCGGTTAATGTTGGTTTCCCTCGATAATAAAAACCTTCATTTAAAAACTGCATGTTGGTAACTTGTGTTATCTTTTACTAATATTTAAATTAGTTTGATGATCTAAAACATTAAAGTGTGACAAACATGCAAAAAAATAAATCAGGCCAACACTTTTTCACACCACTGCATAAATACACACACACACACACACACACACACACACACGTACACGTAAACGTACACCAAAGCACCTCACACTGAAAAGCTGCTATGTTTAATCAGATACAAGCAAAAGAGACATGTGATCACTGGAATCAAGTGATCTGCAGACTCTCTGCACACTAGCAAGTCTACAACACATAGCTTGAGACATACCAGATTGGTCCCCTGTCAATCACTCAGTGCTGGCTCTAATAAACATAAATCTAGGGCTGCAGCTATCGATTATTTTAGTAATCAAGTATTCAACTGAATATTCAATTGATTAATCGATTAAGAAGTACAAAATATACAAGAGAAAATAAGCCGGGTCTCTTAAAATAAACAAATAATTTTTATTGCTGAAAGTGCATACAAAAATATCTGTGAAAACTAAACCCATTTAATGCATTTCATTGTCATATTACATCAAAATGCAAATCTAAATATATAAATAAAAGAATTTATAAAAAAAGGCACTTTTAATTTACTTTAATATAGTGTAAAGGCACTGTGGGATGTTTTCTTTGGAATAGGAGAAAATAAAAGTCGGAATTGCGAGAAGAAAAGTTGTAACTGCGAGAAGAAAAGTCGGAATTGCGAGAAGAAAAGTCGGAATTGGGAGAGAAAAAAAGTCGGAATTGCAAAATAAAAAAAATTCGGAGTTAGGTAAACTTTTTTTTATGTGGCGGAAACGGTTTTCATAGTGTTTACCTATTCAGCGCACTCCAGAGTTCAGCGAGTGGTGTGTCAGTAATAATGGTCCGTGGGGAAACACAGTGCTCAGTGTGTAGTTAAATAAACTAAACAAAGCCAATAATTAACTAATTTAAATTGTCTCGAAGAATGTTTGTATTCGAGTTACTGGAGGAATCGTTTCAGCCCCACATAAATCTAATTTTTTTGTATTTGCTCGCTTTTTTTTTAACACTTAATATAAAATGACTAGTTCATATTCATAATAGCCTCATTACATATGTGTAAAGGGTAAAATACGTGAGCTATTTGAACTTGACCTCGCACTGCATATATAAAGTGTGGTGATTCATTCCAATTATAAACGATTTGAAGCTGATCGATCAAGTTTGACATTGTTTAGTATTTATACATTCAAACGTACATTTGAAAGCACCAGAAGGATACAGATGCTCCCCAACACCCCAGAGGATTTTCTTTTCAAAGTTCAAAATGATGCCCGAAGATCATTCACACAGATACACAACAATTATACTGCACAATACTTTTACACAGAATATATTATATCCTCTTCTGTGAATGTCATTTTGGGGCTCATGTAGATTTAGAGTTTTTTTCTGGATATTTGCTATAACATCAATTATTTTTGCTTTAAGTTCTGCAAAAGTACTTTTGTACATTTGTGCCTGTGCTACACTGAAAATCTGTGAAAGGTGGTGGTGGTGGTGGTGGTGGTGGTGGTGGTGATGGTGGTGGTGGGGGTACTTGTTGTGCAGCATTTGCGTCACATACGTGAAGTGTGTGTGTCCTTGCAGCTCCAATTACTGGTGTGTTTAAAGGCCATACAATCTAACAATCCAATTTGAAATAATCACAGGGTTCCTGCTTTACCTTCAGCGATTTTTTTTTGCTGTTGTTTTAGATGGTTATACGTTATACACTTCCGGGATAGTTTGATGCGGAGCTTTTGGAATCAAGTCCTGCGTCCATGTTGCGTCAGTGGGAACTGTAAGACTGTAACAGCGTGCATATGTGCTTCTCACTTTCTTTTTCATTTTTTGCAGATATGATAGGCTTGTTAGAGATAAGAGGAAGAGTATATGCAGGATGAGATGTATTGTGTACTACTGTGAGATTTATCCAAGTTACTGATAGTTGATCTGAGTTTGAGGGCTGTAACTAGATCAGGCTTATGCCTCTAATCCACACTCAGATCGATTTGTGCACAGGAGCATTGTCATGCTGGAACAAGTTGGAGCTCCAGTGAAGGGAATTTATAATGTTACAGGATATAAAGACATTCTACACAATTGTGTGCTTCCAACATTGCGGCAACGTTTTTGGAGAGGAACGCTTATGGGTGTGATACTTTTGCACACACAAAAAAACACTAACACACAAAACAATGACCCATTGACGTCATTTGCAAAGCTTCCGTAGCTTCCTCGTAAACAGTAAAGGGAAAAAAAATTGTCAATTTGTTCCCCCAAGTATTTTCTCACTGGTTGGTTTGGTTTCAGCCTTCAGAACTCCTTGAACCCAAGGCTGTAAAGGGGGTGAAAAAATACTTCTGTATAGATTCAAGCTCTACTATTATTATCAGTGAGAGACCCCCCCCCCTTTTAGCTGTTATGAAAACAGACATCATTTTGAGAAACATGATTTTTCCAAATTTACATTTTCGTTCACTAAACACATTTAAAGTTAAGATTGAGTTTTTGTAGAGGCTTTGCAATAAGCTGGGTCAGCATTAAATCCTAACCTAAAACTATCAAGTCAAATATAAACCATTTCCAACACTTAAAGAAAGAGCTAAAGGAAAAGACGAACGAAGTGTATCGTCTACAAAATGGGATGCTGGAATATACTGCGGATTACAGAATTAGATAGAATTACAGAGGATGTCCCTCTTCTCATTTACCCACTGCTCCCCAAATTCAAAACAGCAACTGTATAATAGTAAATAGCATCGACGCTGCAGCTTGGTTAGCATAAAAAAGAAAACAACATAGTTCACCCACCCCCAGCTCAACCCCAGCTGAACCGATCATCATACAGAGGAATGTTAGAGGGGTCACATGCTCCAGATGCCTCGATAACTGTGAACATGAACGCACTGCGTGGAACCTGCTATGGCGTCTGCGAGTGTGGGTGAGGAGAACAAAATCAAGAGAGACAAAGACAAACGACAGACAGAAAATGGGGAAACAAAAATGCCATCAAGCTCCAGTTTTGGTCCACACCAACCTGGTGAAGAAGAAAAAAAAAAAAAAGGAATGGCTTCATTCTTCTACTAACCCATATGTGCAAAACAAACTTGTTATGCATAATTCATGATCTCCACCATAAAACAGGCCATGGCTTTGAGCGATCCGCTTTACAGGTCAGCCTGGGAAATTATTTACGACTGTTTGTGGTTGCCGTGTTTACTGTTTCTTCACAGTCGGAGCTGCTGAGCGGTAAAGGAAGAGTAAATCTAACGCCACTGTAAGGGCCCACGGAAGCCGTTAAAACGAAGGACTACACATGAGAGAAAGAGATGGGAATATTGGCTTCACTTAATATAAGAGAGCGTTTCTGTCATCACCTGTACACACTGCTAAGACGGCAGCCTGAGGTCACAATGCTAAAACTACTACTGGGAAAACGACTTCTTCAAAATTGTTGCTGGTTGAGCAGTAGCATGAAACAAAGGTCAGATTAAATATTCCATTCTCGTTTGTTGCAAATCTTCAACCCCCTCAATTCCTGGCAAAGGTTGATGACCGAGGGAGCACGATAATTATTAACGTGTCCACACGCGCAGCACGTGGACACCGTCTCACCAGACGTCACCTTTTCCCCTCGCTCATTATAAGGCACGTTATACAAGACGCATCCATAACAAACACGCACGGTGCTATCAATTACTTGAATAACACCGCGCCTTGAATTTGTCTTACTTTAATATAATATAATAATATAATATAATAACGAAATCGAGGCCCTAATTCGTTCATTTCCAACCTGTGACCAGGATAAAGCAGAAAAGATACGACTTCCTACTCAGGAAATCATAACAACTTTCACAACACCGAGCTCAGAAACCAAAGTCAAATCAAAATTTGCTGCTTACTGCATCAGGAATAAATACAAAAGCGCTTCTTACTTTTTAACAAGTTATTACTGTCCAAGTATTCGTTTTATACAGTTTGACAAGTTTCCACAGTTACTCATTCCACTGTATCAGACACACTTGCCACAAGAATTAGCTTTAAATCAAGCAGCAGGCAGAAACACCAATATGTTACTAGAACATAAACTCCACAATTTGTACAGCACATTTTTGACTCCAGAGGGAAGGTTCCTGATGTATGGCTTCCTGAATTAAGCATTCTTAAACTAAATATTCCTGCAAAAAGCCTTCAAAGCTTCCTTATATCTTGTTGTCTGAAGGTAAGATTTCCTGAGCAAAAGCTTCTCGAAGTCAAACTTCCTGTGGTAAGGGTTCTTGAGGTAAAGTTTTCTGAAGTAAGGTTTCCTGAGGTAAAGCTTCTTGAAGAAAAACTTCCTGAAGTAAAACATTCTGAAGCAAGGTTTTTTTTAAGTAAAGCTTCATGTGGTAAAGTTTCATGTGGCAAGGTGTTCTGAGGTAAAGCTTTTTCAGGGGTAACGTTTGCTGAAATAAAGCTTAATGAGCTACGGTTTCAAAAGTGCCGGAGTTAAATCTCCTGAGTTTAAGCTTCAAGGTTTTCTAAGCTAAGGCTTTCTGAGGTAAGGCTTTCTGAGGCAAGGCTTTCTGAGGAAAGGCTTTCTGAGGTAAGGCTTTTTGAGGCAAGGCTTTCTGAAGGTAAGGCTTTTTGAGGCAAGGCTTTCTAAGGCAAAGCTTTTTGAGGCAAGGCTTTTTGAGGCAAGGCTTTCTAAGGCAAAGCTTTTTGAGGCAAGGCTTTTTGAGGCAAGGCTTTCTAAGGCAAAGCTTTTTGAGGCAAGGCTTTTTGAGGCAAGGCTTTTTGAGGCAAGGCTTTCTAAGGCAAGGCTTTCTAAGGCAAGGCTTTTTGAGGCAAGGCAACATGACCCCGGCTTCACCATGAATCCACCATTCTCTATATGTATCCAATATTTTTTCCTTTAGGTATTACTGAGATTAACAAAGATTTTATGTTGTATTTTTATTTCAATTATTTTAGACGCAAGAAAGAAAAAAGTTTCCACTGAAAAAAATATTTGGGCAAAATAATCAAATATTGTAATAAACATATATATTGTAATGGAATAAAATCTATCCTAACAAACAGCTCTCAATTCAATTCAATTTTCCGTTTGTCACGAGACTGAATTAAATTTGTTCTTTTTCCTTTCTTG
Source organism: Silurus aristotelis (assembly GCF_946808225.1). NCBI lineage: Eukaryota > Metazoa > Chordata > Actinopteri > Siluriformes > Siluridae > Silurus > Silurus aristotelis. The sequence continues at coordinate 8,870,464 of NC_139594.1, read as the reverse complement.
CATATTTTTGCTGATTTGCTGAATCTTTAACGTAACCAATAAACCACATTAACTACAAACAGTTTCTTTTTGTATCAAACACGTCGTGGGGTCAAATCACAGAATATCTGAAACGGGTTACTGTTAACGTGACATTGCCATTGATTCTGCTGTTTAATGCATTCAATGCAGATTATTGTTCTACTAGCCCATAGATGCCACTGCATGGACACCTTACTTATGGAGTACTTTAAAAGAAAGGAAGACAGAAATATAAACAGACAGGAAGACAAAAAGGTAAACAGGAAAGGTGAGCGGAAAAAAGAAAGGAAGACAAAGAAAGAAGACAGGAAAGAACAATAGACAAACAGACCGGAAGGAAAGAAAAGAAAGAACTGAATTTACACTGGAACACTATGAAGGAGCGATGAGAGTCGCTGCACTTTGGGTTTTGTTTTATGCTCGGAGAGCTGTACGAGGTGCCCTGGTGCCACCAGGGGTTTGGGTCACAGACACTATCATCTGGCTCACACATTAAAGTAAACACAGCTGTGCAACAGCAACAAGCAAAACTTCACCTCAACAGCAAAAAAAGATTCAGTACTTAACACAACTTGCATTACTTCTGTGAGTGTGTGTGTGTGTGACGAATGAGAAACACTGAGAGACTGAGAACACGCTTTTTGTAACCATGGCTTTACGTTCTCACATAATTGCATCCAGACTTTCTTGTACATTAACACAACAATGCCTACTGAACCCGCCCAATTAATCCCTTATCCTCGAGCACTGAGATGCAGAGCACAGCAGAAAATACTTTTGTTACAGAAAAAAAACATTGGTACCCCCAAAAAAAACTACTCACAAAAACACATACATTTTTTTCATCTTTTTTTTTTTTTTTTTTTTTTGGCTTCAGGAACGAATGCAAAGACAGGGGGAGCCAACCCGAACGAGGGATTTTTTTTTTCAGGATTTCCTTTTAGTTCTAATGAAATTACTCACAGCTGCCTCAGGCTCAAGGCCACATGTTTTTTTTTAAAACAGGAAAAAAAATCCTTCGACTCCTTTCAGGTGTTCTTCCTGAGATTATTGCTCCGGACTGCTTGTTCGTTTCTCCGACGAGACGTCCGCTCACGTCTGGGGTTTGATTGGCATAAAAGCAAATGCTACATAATAGATTTTGTGTTGTGAGAAAAATTTAACCTACTTAAAGACAAGCAGGGAAACAGACTTATAAAATCCTGTGAACGGTCCAAGGAATTTGGAAAGCTCAGCCAAGATTCCGAGTTTCCTTTTCTTTTTTTTTTCCCTTTGTGGAACATCGATCCAGAGCGACTACTGTACTGCTTTTCTCGTACTAGTCAGCAACTGTAAAAATAAAATCCCATAGGGAAAAAAAATAAAACAGGTTGGTGTGTGTGGTTGGGTACATGTGTGCGAGAGAGGAAGAGAATTTTGGAAAAGGATCTCATTCAATCTTTCAGCAAGGAATCTCCTCTTTTATGGAGGAATGCGTCTTGGACGCGGCTCTGAATTCACCCCTGAACTCCCTGACCCTGCGGCGGATTCTCTTCTGCACAAATTGCTGATGTGTATCTTTCGCTTTCTGACCATCGTGGTGGATTTAAAGGAAGAGATAAACTAATGCGAGTCCCCATCCCTAGTGTGATGTACTCACTAGTGCTCGGGCACATGAGAGGAAGAACACACAACAGGTCGGATTGTTATATGCCAAAAACAGACTGAACTGCATTACCTGTGTTAACCAGGGATTCGCCGGCGATTACATTGATTCTGTTATTAGAGCGATGCAATGCACATGTTAAAGGTTTATAGAGCGATTTAATGTTGTGCAGCGTCTGAGCGAGAAGTTCTTTCCTGCTATCACTTACACTACAGCCTCCATAAACCCTTCTCTCACCACCCTTTCTCTCTCGCAGGTGTTTCGGTTTGCCTGAAACTTTTGTTAGAATCTGTCTGTATATGTCTCTATCTTTTGTATTTCCCCCCCTGTACTTCTGACTGACTGTCTCTCTCTGTCTGACTGACAGTCTCTTTCTTTGTCACTTTTCCTCTGCATGTCCCCATATCTCTTCGTCTTGGTCTCTGTGTCTCTCTCAGTCTCTCTTCCTGCCTCACCCTTTCTCTATCTCAATCGAAAACAAAGGTTATTATCAGAAATGTAGCTTGTAGTCATTTTACAGAGAAAGCAGAACATGCATGTTGGTCTGTCCTACATTGTTTCCTGAGCTGCAAAAATAACACACTGACATTAAACAGACCGACGAGCACTGTTTCCCTTTCAAACTTTCAGCTCTCGTCACACGACTGGTGTCATGATCCGATTCGTAAAAATCATAAAAATACAACGGCTCATTCAAAAATATTTATTAATCTGAAATAGTTTGGTAAGTTTAAGAGGTTTTTAGAATTTAAAAACACTGGAATAGGAAAGCCGTCACTATCAGCACTCGGTAACTTTCTAGAGCAGCACACAAGCGTGCGATTCGAGAGACGATTAGGAGTCCATATATTGCTTCTCATTTGCATATAGATAAACCTCGCTCGCGAGTGTTACGTTATCGGCCGCGCTCACATCGCTGCTTCAACCTCCTGCCGAAACACCCTCCAGCTCTGACTGAAAACGTGTGACTTTAGACGGCGCTGTTGTGATGCCTATTGATGGACACGGCGTAGCGCATTCACGAGAAAAAGATAAGTGCAACGAGGAGACGGAAAGGAAAACATGAAAAGTGACAGTGTCTACTCAAAAGAAAGCTGCTGTTAAACGAGTCACAATGAGAATGAACCAAACTAAAGGCAAAAGTTTGTGGACAGCTGAAATTGGTATTTGTTTTGTGATCATCACATTCCACGTTAGTCCTGATTTGCTATTATAATATCCTCCACTCTTCTGGGAAGATGCTCCACTAGATTTCGGAGTGTGGTTGTGGAGGCTTGTGCTCATTCGGGCACAAGGGTGTTAGAAAAGTCAGGTACTGAGGAGGTCTGAGGTGCAGTCAGCGATCCAATTCATCCCAATAGTGTTTAATAAATAGGTCAGAGCTCTATAGCAGACCACTCAAGATTTTCCACTCTAATTCATGTAAACACATGAAGCTCTTTTTATACACAGGGCCTTTGTCATGTTGGAACAGGTTTTGGTCTCCTGTTCCAAAGACATCCTGTAAGATTGTGTGCATCCAACTTTGTGGTAACAGTTTGGGGGTAGAAACGTATATGGCTGGGAACGTCAGGTGTCCCGATACCTTTGACCAAATTAGCAAATGTAATGATTCTACACAGCTTACATTATTCAGGATCAATCTGAAACAAGGATTCTTTAAATCTGCATTAATATTTGAAGCAGAGCAGTGTGCAGGAACTCACAGAGAAACAAAGCTGCATTGTACTGCTCTGTCCCCCATCCCTGTCCCTAAACAAGTCCACAACACAACGAGTCTTCATGCTGGACAGCAAAATAACTCAAAATAACAGGCGTCACATGCTCGCTGCGTTTCTAACACAACATTTTTCTTAAGGAGAAATGCTGCATGGAAAAACAAAGAGACGGATTTAATGCCATCTACAGTTTGTCAGCAAACAGAGGGTGGAGTTTAAACTATCATCAGTTTTGATGTAGTTACTTGCATGTTTCTTTATGATCAAACATCACAAATGCTTATTATGAATAGCACGATAGTTAAGCCCTATTCAGACAGGATTAATCTTGGGCTGCAGCTATCAATTATTTCAGTAATTGAGTATACTTCCGATTATTCCATGGAGTAAACAAATAAGTATTTTTAATAAGCAAAACGAAATATACAAGAGAAAATAAGACGGGTCTTTTTATTGCTGAAATTGCAGAATATCTGTGAAAACTAAACCCATTTAGTGCAATTAACTGCTATATTCAATCAAAATGTCAATATAAATATGTAAATTGAAATTTTATATATATATATATATATATATATATATATATATATATATATATATTAATTATTAAATTTGTTAAATACATAATTAATTAATACAACTCTACTTGAAAGTACTTTAAAAAAAAGCTAAATGCCCGCTACGGTGTTTTCTTTGTGTTTTAGTTTGAAATTATTCCAAACCATGGAAACTTTGTCGTTCTCCTCGCCGTTTTCATTCTGTGTTTACCTGTCCAGAGCGGTTCAAAGTTTAGTGGGCGGAGCATCATTAATTATGGTCCGTGGGGAAACACTGTGCTCCGTGTGTAGTTAAACGGCCAAAACGAAGCATCAAGGCAAACAATTCGCTTTTTTGTATTCTAATTACTTGAGTTACTCGAAGAATCGTGTCAGCCCTAAATTAAACTAACATCAGGTGTCAGGGTGGTTTTAAACAGGGCCTCCTCTGGAAATTTATTTTGGTCCTGATCAGCCATGTTGGTGTGTTTCTTCATCCTCCACTGCGAAAGTTACAGGGCACATGACCTACTGTTTTTCTCCAAACTCTACAAACGTTTGATCATACAAATCCAAAATAAACATGTCCGTGATTTTCTGTACAGTTCTTGCCTCATGCTGGAAAACCAGATGTTTGACTGATGCAGCTTGTGCATCAGTGACAATCATCCAGATTTCAAACACTTCCAGGTCACACAAAGAAAAAATGGATGCTACTCCTATGAACTGTCATTATTGTTTTATTGTAATGATCTATGTTTTTAGATGGGAACTTTGGAGTGGTCCAAATTAAAATAGAAAAATACTCCAGTGCCTCTTCGACAGTGTAGCTGTAATGCTGGTATGACCATTTTCATGGTTCAGAAAAGTATTATAACATATACATTTTATATATATATATATATATATATATATATATATATATATATATATATATATAAAAAAAATTCTCACTGACAAATCACAGATCACAGCGGTTCCCAAAGACCAATCACCGATCACCACAATAGTAGTGGTGCAGTAAACATGCTGTAGTTGCGTTCCCCTAAGGAGTGTGAGAAGCAGGGTATAAGTGCAGTTCAGTTGCAGGTTAAAGCTCTGACTGTACCACAAGCATGTCTATGAGAGCATTGGGGAGTTTTATGATAAGTCATGCTCACCAGCTTGCTACCCGAGTGTTTCTACCCGAGTGTTTCTACCCGAGTGTTTCTACCCGAGTGTTTCTACCCGAGTGTTTTTGCTGGAGTTCTACTGCTCCTCTCCTCCTTCACTTACTAGCAAAGACTGTGCTGTCAGTGCAGAGCTCCTCACACACACACACACACACACACACACACACGTTATAATTGGCCAACGCCATTAACAGACTAACACATAATCACTAACTTACACAGACTAATAAACACCAACATCACAGAGTAATATACACTATCTCAGACTCACACTGACTAACACACAATCACAAAACACTATCGCACAGTAACACACACCATCACAAACTATCACACATTAACTCATACCATCACAGACTAACACATAACACATATTACTACACACCAATATACACCTTCACACAGCATCACAGATGAACACCAACAATCAAACACACACACACACACACACACTATTAACCCCAAACACACACACCAACCCAATCTAATACACACCTTAACACAACACACAGCTTAACACACACCTTAACACAGACTAACACACACCATACCACAGTCTTACACACACTATACCACAGTCTAACATGCACCTTAACACAATCTAACACACACCACATCATTCTAACACACACCACAACAAACACAAACCACAACATTCTAACACAGTCTAACACACCTTAACACAACCTAAACCACAGCTTAACCCTAACCTATACACCACAATATTCTGACACACACCAGCAATCAAACACATACGAACACAACCTAACACACACCTTAACACAACCTAAACCACAGCTTAACCCTTACCTATACACCACAACATTCTGACACACACCAGCAGTCAAACACACACCTTAACACAACCTAACACACACCTTAACACAACCTAACACACATCATTCTGACACACACATTAACACAATAACACACCCCAAGACAATCTAACACACACCTTAACACAACAACACATACATTACCACACACACACACACACACACACACACACACACACACACACACACACACGAGAGAGAGAGAGAGAGAGAGAGAGAGAGAGAGAGAGAGAGAGAGACAGAAAGAGAGAAGCAGCTAGCCAGTTAGCTAACATGTTTAGCTCCCCTGATACCCGGATAATAGACGAGGACTCGAACCGGTTATAACACACCCTGTACCATGCAAAACACCGCGCACTGACTCGCACACACACAGAGATCAGACCCAAATCTTTTACCTGTCAGTCTGATTTTGATGCTTGACCCGTTCCTCCGAGTCCCAGGATTCGACATCACTCCTACAATCAATCAGTCTAACTTTCTCTCGGGCCTCGAGACACCAACTTCCACACCAGCTGGACACAAAGCCCTCGGCGTTGTGTGTGTATGTGTGTGTGTGTGTTTCCGAGATTATTTCCTGTGTACTGAAGCCTCCTGCTCGTTGCTCCCGGACCGAACCACATACGCTAACATTTTTTCGAGCTCGACGGCGCGCTGACGTCACGCTCGTGCACGAAAAAGGGGGGAAAAAATACGTGCGCGTTCACGACACTCGCGCCAGCATCCGGTCTGCAGCCGTGCACTTGGCTGCAATCCAAAATGGCGCCCTAATGGACGTGTAGTGCACTACATAGTCTTTGTTTTAAACCCTCGACTGTGTAGTGCACTTTACAAAAGAGAAAACAGGGTCATTTCCTTCAGAGCAAACCAAGCGAATGATATTAAGCTATTAACAGGATACACGACGTGTCCAAAAATATGTGCACCTCTGACCATGATGCCTTCATGTGGTGTTTTCACCACAAAGTTGTACACCGAATTGGTTAGGATGTCCTTGTGTTCTGTAGCATTACACAATTTGCCTTCAACGTGGAGAGATTGATATGGAAAACCAAGTTGGCTTGAACAATGAACAGATTTTATTTATGAATAAAAATGTAAGGATAGTTATGCCAAAGTATAGGAATTACTGCACTATTAATATGTGGCTAACCTTTTTAAGGGATCAGAAGTATGAACCACAATAATCATAAAGACCATAGTAAATTTTAATAATTGACTGCAAATCATTTTAACTGCCTAAAGTCCTCTCAGACATCATCGTTGCTGAGTTTGATAATGCTCCGTCAGGTCTTTAATGTAGCTGCATACAGCTTGTTCTTGGGGTGTTTTGCCTTCTCTTTTGCCTTCAGCAAATAAACTGCAGCTCAAATGGATTTAAGTCATTGATTGATTGGTGCTGGCCAATGCAGAGCATTTCACTTATTCGCCTTAAAAAAGTCTTGGATTGCTTTCAGTGTACACTTCAGGTCATTGTCTATCTGCACTCTGAATGCTTTCCAATGAGTTTTGAAGCAGTTGGCTGAATCTGGACAGATAATGTTTCCCTGTACAATTCATTCTGCTGCTTTTGTCAGCAGTCACATCATCAATAAATACAAGGTAACCAGCAGCCATACACGCCCACACACGGTAAGATAAGACAGTATGGTTCAGATCACAAGCAGTTTCTATCTTCACCACGCTCTTCCCTTCCCATTGTTTTGCTACACATTGATCTTTGCCTCATCTGTCTACTGAATGCTGCTTCATTCAAGGTAGATTTTTGAAATCTGTCTCGGGGGCTTGCCAGTGGTTGACATCTTGTAAAAAGCCTTTGTATTTACCCTGGTGAAGTCTTCGCTTGATTGTTGACTGTCACAGATACAAGTAAACCCTAAAGGATGTTCCTTATCTGGCTAACTGTTATTAAGGGGTTCTTATTCTACAAGAAAAGAATCCTTGGGTCAACCACTACAGTTGTTTTCTGTGGTCTTCAGGGCCTTTTGATTTCCCGAGCTCTTTCAACATCATATTTGGAGTTAGCAGTAACAGATTCAAATGCAAATGCCACACTTAAAAAAAAATTAACGTAGATCGTGTATTTATAAAAAATATTTAGTAATTTGAAATAATGAGGGATTAACACATTCCTCACTATGGAACAGCTGAGCAGTCAACTGTATATTTCTTTGGGTTCCTTAAAACATGCTTTACTGTTCACTATATTTGTATGTAAATACACTTAGATTAAAGCTGAAAGTCAGCACTTTGAGCTCAAGTTCATTATTTAATTTAAACTTCAATATTTTGTGAAAACATTTGAAAATGGTAATACATTTAATCACCATTTAAATCGTTAAAGACCTAACTGGAGGTTGGATTGTTAACTTTTATTGCTACTCTTTTGTCTCTTTATTATTTTTAGCCTTTTACTTCATACTGATTTAATAGGTCAGAAAGGTGACCAAGCTTTATTATTTACACTTCAATATTCTGGTGACAAACGTTTAAACTCAAAACCCTTTTTTTTGCATACAGCATTTGGAAGCACAATTTATATGTGAATGCTTTTTATAAACCTGTCTAACTTATTATACTAATCAATAAAGAGTCAACTGGATGTAATATGTCTACACTTTTTTATTTTCAATTAATACACAGAGTTGCAATTAGCGTAAAATAATGAAAAATGCTAATGCAAAAAAAAAATACAAAAAAAATCATAGATGGATTTAGAGCGATAAGAACTAACTTTATATTTTATCCCTGTCCCCATAACTGATAAATAGTTAAAGCCAAAAAAAAAAATCTCGTTATAATTTTTATATTGAGTGAAAATGATAAAAAGGATACGCTGGGAAACACATACTGTTTTTTACCATCATCATCACCAACACATCAAAGCACAGAAAGTGACTCCAAGGAGCTTACTGAATAAAAAATCTGTGTTCAAAAATGTGAGTTCTTATAATAAGCTGTGAATGCCAAGCCCTTTGTGTAGGCTGGGGTGAACTGCATGCAGGACCCTTTTTCCATATCAATACAAACTATGTCTTTCTGCAGAGATAATAAAATGTTAACCCTAACACTTTCACTGAGTTGGGATTTATTATGATGTGCTTTGCCATCTTATCTGCAAACCTTTAGGAAATACTCCTAGATAGTGTTAGATTTGGATTAAGATCCGGATGCTGCATGCCTGGAAACAAAGTAAAATAAACGCAACGACTATAAAATGTTATTTATGTAGCCTTTTGGTTTGATTTAAATCGAGCATAATTTTAAACATAAATTAATTGACGTTAGATCACTTGCATTGCTCCAGCTCGAGTACTGAACAACATATTGAATATTTCTTACAAATATAGACTACCCACCCATATGCTGTGCTTAATGTAGTGTTAAAAGCCACTATTAGAGTAAAACTGCTTTTATTTACATCAGCAGTGCTGCATTTATATCCAGAGTGAATCTTGAGGATTGTATCATTTTAATGCTTCATTTGGCAAACACCCCGTCATGAGTCACTACAGGATGAACTACTGCGAGCTGAAGTAGGCCTAATAAAAACGCAATCATTTACCACCTTAAAGGGTTTTTATTTCTCTTCCTTTTTAAATGGATTACTTGTGTTAGCTTTTAAGACATGGATTTTAAAGGAAATATTTTTGTCTTTTCTGAATTCCATTTCACACAAGCACAGAGTTTATCATGAATATTTTAAACAGACCTATATAAACAGAACAGAGAAACTGAAATAGACTTCAAGGTTTTAAATAAAAATGCTTTCATGGCTCGACTACGCCTCCTCCTGGAAGTAAAATCTATGAACTGTGAACAATGAACTATGTACTTCTAAGCGTTGGCACAATTGCAATACGTTAGTAAATATGACTCTACAATAACTCTACAATATTAATCTGAGGTTTTCATTTATATCACAGATTATATGATTGACAAAAACCTGAGAAAAAAGCTTGTGTAAAATTTTTCAAAAAATCTTTTTCAAAGGGGTCCACATCCTTTTTTTCCTTAAATGACACTCAGGTCAAGTCAAGTTTATTTCTATAGCGCTTTTTGCAATGGACATTGTCTCAAAGCAGCTTTACAGAATTTAAGAATTATAGAGAATGATGTATATTTATCTCTGATGAGTGACTGGGGCAAGGAACAACTCCCTTAGATGGTATGAGGAAGAAACCTTAAAAGGAACCAGACTCAAAAGGGGAACCCATCCTCATTTAGGTGATATTAAGAGGGTGATTATAAATCTTAAAGCAATACAAAACACCAGGGAGTGTGTGTAACATTAGCATCATAGTGTGTGATTTATGATTAATGTCCTTTCTACAGTCTTATACAGTCAAATGGCGTTATGGAACCAGAAGCTTTTGAGCAACTCATAAAATAGCTCAACGTCTGAGACCATCATAGATCCAACACCAACTCCTTAATGCCAGAGCCTTTAAACAATCAAAGAGGTCCAATGTCCAAATTCTATGTTTGCAGGGTCTACTTCTTTAAAAATCCATGATCTTCATGAGGTGGGACACAACTGGAGTTGGCGCAACCTCGGGATGGGTAAAGAGAGAGAAGCAGTGTAGAGGAATTGGCGTAACTGCTGATCATAATATTAACAAGCACAAGTTGATAATGTGCATTTGATCAGATGTTCTGGAGCAGATATGTGATATGTGTAGGACTCGCTAATAACATACGTCTTTATTCTGCACTTAAACTGGGAGAGGGTGTCTGAGCCCTAAACACTATCAGGAAGACTATTCCAAAGTTTAGGACCTAAATGTAAGAATGTTCTACTGCCTTTAGTGGACTTTGCTATTCTAGAAACTTCTAGAAGTCCAGAGTTTTGGGATCTCAAGGATCGTGATGGATTGTAGGGTCTTAAGCAGGCAAGGATTTTCAAACCCTTATTAATCAGACAAATTATAAATAACACAACAAATTTTACATAATTCAGTGCCATTCCACCAATTGACATGTTTTTGCATAGGTTTCCTTTAAGGTCTCCGGTTTCCTTCCAGCTCCCAAAAACATGCATGGATGATCCAAGAAGTGCAATAAGTGCTTAATAAAGATGTAAAGAATAATTCTCTTTAACTTCTTCTTAATATTTTATTTAATTGAAGATCTTAATATGTCTGAACTCCTCGTATCCAACTGTGAGATTATTTACATTAATTCTTTAGACAAGTATCTAATGATATATTCAATATATATATTGTTGTAGAATGAGTGTGATAAAAAGAATTTCACTATACATTTTTATGCAAACCCATTTAGTTAAACCCAAACCTCATTCACTATTGAAAGATATCTGGTTGTTTTGATTGCTATGGAACAACAACAACAACAAAAAATATGGAAAACTCCACAACAAGCCTATTCCCTGCTGATAAGCTGGTAATGATATATACAGGCTTTAGCTCCTTCAGTGGACGTCTCTAATCGCTTGCCTTGTATATTCATCTCAGTCAGCACTCGGCAGCTGGCAGCTGGGTCTCGTCCCAGTTGAGATCAGACTCTATGCTTATGCTTATATTAAGAAGTCAAATATAACCGTAGCACAATTTGTTGCCAAATGAAAATGCTCATCAAGAATGTCTTTAGTGTATCCAGAGATCAGTGTGTGTGTTCACAGCTTTGTGTTACCATACTTAATGACCCCACTTATGTCCACACATGCTCAGAGTCGATCGTTCAGCTGCATTTTACTCGATTGTCTGGGATTAATCTAACATCCTGACATTACAAGCATGATATCAAAGGCAAATATTTCTGTGTGACTTTAACTGACAGCTGCACAGTATCGTAACTGACCATCCATGACAAGATGAAACAACTTTTAAACCTTTTGACCATTAAAGTAGATTCAATAATTATTCGAAATTACTTTAATACCCGGATAAACACGTGTATGTACATGTTGTGACTCATAAAGTTGCAAAAAAAAGTACATTATTAGGTAAATAAATCAATAATAACAGACTAACCAGATTTGCGTTTATTGACTATGATTTGTCTATTAATATAATAAAAATTCCAAAGTTATAAGTTAATATTAACTTTAAAAATTATTAAATAAAATAAATGTCCAAATCTATCTGCAGTTTATTGTGTATTGTTATTTATTAATGCCCTATGACTCTACTGGAAAAAACACATATAGCATTGTTTTTTTCCCAATACCCTAGAAGGTCAAGGTATGTTTTCCCTCAAGTCAAAGCAATCAACTGATGCTCCCAAGACAGGACAGCTTTATTCAGTTGGTAATGGCTTTTATAATAGTTATGGCCATATCAGGAACTCCCACACATCATATATAAGAGCTTCTCCAGACCAGCCTGTCACATCAGAAACTGCTCCCCACTGTACCGTGCTCTGGTAAGTAAACATGTAAACAGCTGTGTTTTTTCATGCATTTCCCCCACATGGTACCTTCTTTGTACAAATATGTCCCAATTTATGAATTCCTGTGCATATTTTATTCATTCTGTATCTCTTCTGCTGTGTGAGAGGTATTCCATCTGAACGACTGGTGTGGGTGTAGAGGAACTGAGCAACCATGCCAGGTGCCTACAAAGGTGAATGTGGGGACGATGTGGATCCCATGCCGTTCCTGGCTCCCTCGGAAAAAGAAAAGCTGGAGGCCATTAGCAAGTCCTATGACATTAAGAAGTCATGCTGGGTGAGGGATGATAAAGAAGGCTTCATTGCAGGAGAGATTCAGGGCGAGGACGATGACAAAGTCACCGTCAAGACATCCAAGAACAAAGTATGAGTCACTTGTGCTCTTATTAAGCATCATTTCATTAAGAGCATAATGAATTTTAGTACTAACATGCATCTTAAATGGAAGCTCTACTTTGTTTTATGCAAAATTTTGTTTCTTTGTCTTTAGACACTTTCTCTAAGGAAGGACGATATACAACAAATGAACCCACCAAAGTTTTATCAGGCTAGCGACATGGCTAATTTGACCTTCCTGAATGAAGCCAGTGTGTTGGAAAACCTTCGTTCACGTTACATCTATATGAGGATCTATGTAAGCCAACATATCATTAAACATTGTCCTATAAGCAAAACCAAACAGTTAAACCGTTTAAAATAATGAATGTAAACTCTTGCATTGTGCAGACCTACTCTGGGCTCTTCTGTGTAACTGTGAACCCGTACAAATGGCTTCCAATTTACGGAGCAAAAGTTGCTCAAATGTATAAGGGGAAGAAACGCAATGAAGTTCCTCCTCACCTTTTCTCCATCTCTGATAATGCATACCATGACATGATGATGGGTGAGTGGGAAAAACAACCCTGCTTTTTATCCATGTGTTTTTATGGTAAATCTAAATAGTTTTTTTGGCATCTCTGATTTTAGAGCAAGAAAACCAGTCATTGCTTATCACGTAAGTATTAGTCATTTTTTTTTATATCACAGATACATTTCTCAGAAACTTTAATAAGGTGGTGTATGTACTAGGAGACTGATAAACCCATAAAAAATGTTTACTCCTCCTTTTACTGCTCGTAGTGGAGAATCCGGGGCTGGCAAGACTGAGAACACAAAAAAGGTCATCCAGTACTTTGCCAACGTGGGTGCCGCTGGTGGGAAGCCAGCTCCAGATTCCAAGGCAAGCAAATGAGATTGATGTTCTGAAGAGTAAAACAATACTCCTTGCTTGCATTTAGTACATGTGAATAATGACTGAGTTTGATACTGATGGTGAAAACGTCCGCTCACAGGGCTCCCTGGAGGATCAAATCATCCAGGCTAACCCGGTCTTGGAGGCTTTTGGCAATGCCAAAACCATTAGGAACAACAACTCCTCGCGTTTTGTGAGGAATATTTTAGAATCATTCCAGATCCAAAGAACACAAAATGGTCTATAAAAACTACACCAAAAATTGCATTTCATTATGATTAATAATTCTTTTTCAGGGAAAATTTATCCGTATTCACTTTGGACCAACAGCTAAGCTGGCTGGTGCAGACATTGAGAGCTGTAAGTGTTCAGAATGTCCTCAACACTTCATACAATTTTAGCTAATATCGTGTTTTAACAAAATGTTTCTTGAAGATCTTTTAGAGAAATCCCGTGTCATCTCTCAGCAAGCAGCGGAACGCAGCTATCACATATTTTACCAACTTCTGTCAGGGAGAAAACCAGAACTGCTGGGTGTGTTATTAATTTGTTTGTTAATTTGTCACATGCTCATTAACTCAACCGTATTTTGTTTTGTAAGTAATTACATAGTGCATAATTTCTGTTGATTTGACTGCACTCTGGCATACTTTATTATAAGCTGTAAATGCAAGCTATTAAATTTAATTTAAAGTAATAAAGCTCATTTAAATTAAATTAAAACTAATACTATACAGCCAAACGAATGTGAATATTTGAGTGTCATAAGCATAAACAACATTTGTAGAACATCCCATTCTAAAATCTTCCTCTCTTTGCTATTATATTGAACTCTCACATTCTGGAAAGGTTTTTTCACAGTGGGGATTTTTGATCATTTCATCGATTCATCCCAAAGTTGTTCAACAGGGTTGAGGTCAGGTTGAGTTCATTATGCTCGAGTTCATCCTTTCAATCGTACATGGAGCTTAGTTGGTACACAGGGGCATTTGCATGCTGGAGCAGTTTTAAAATCCTGTCAAAGGAAATTGTAATGCTATAATATAATTGACATTGTATCCAAGACTGTGCATTATGATTTGTGATAGCACTTTGAAAAATATTACTATATATGTGTATGACGATCAGGTTTCCACATACTTTTGGCGATATAGGTTATGAGGCGGCACAGTGGCACAGTGTTTATCATTGCCACCTCACAATCCTGACCCTGATTTGACCTCCAAATACCTATATGCTATATGAATTAACAACCTATCCATGGTGCATTCCTGAATATATGTATTTGTCTAGTAACTATAGGTATTGGCTGCTTATTTGTTTCTGGAGAATCATTAGTTTATTAAAGCTTGCAGTCTGTATTTTTATTTTCAAAGTAAACAACAGAAATATAAGTGTGTCACTGACTAACTTTTTATTCATTTACATATCTGTTTTTGCTTTTCAGAGGATCTCCTTTTGGCACCTGATCCAAAGCAATATGTTTGGATCTGCCAGGGAGTCACGCAGGTGGATAACATGGATGATGGTGAAGAACTGATCCTGACTGATGTAAATAAACCTGTAACAGCCTTTCCTTTGAAACACATTAAGATCAATACATGTGTGCTAACTATGATTAGTTCCTTTTTTCTTGATAGACTGCTTTTGATGTTCTTGGCTTTACTGCTGAGGAAAAAACTAGCATCTACAAACTAACTGCAGGCATAATGCACTTCGGTAACATGAAATTCAAGCAAAAACCAAGAGAGGAACAGGCTGATGTTGACACCACTGAGGGTGAGTATGTGCCATTGAGCTAAACTATAGCTGATAAAGTACGAGCTGTAAAGTAAACATTATAATGATCTATATGTAGTGGCTGACAAAGTAGCCCACCTCATGGGAATCAACTCTGGAGACCTGCAGAAAGGAATCACCAGGCCTCGTGTTAAAGTTGGGAACGAGTTTGTGACCAGAAGTCAGAACCAGGACCAGTGTGTCTACTCCATTGGCGCTCTGGCTAAAGCCATCTACGACAGAATGTTCAAGTGGATGGTGTACAGGATTAACAAAACACTCGACACCAAGATGCAGCGCCAGTTTTTCATCGGAGTTCTTGATATTGCCGGCTTCGAAATCTTTGAGGTAACATTTTGTATTTATTTCATGAGCTTTACAGTATAGTGAAATTCAATTCTCCACTGTATTTTTGTTTTTCCCAGTTTAACAGCTTCGAGCAGCTATGCATCAACTTCACAAATGAAAAGCTGCAACAGTTTTTCAACCACCACATGTTCGTTCTGGAACAGGAGGAATATAAGAAGGAGGGAATAGACTGGGTTTTTATCGACTTTGGGCTCGACCTGCAGGCCTGTATTGATTTCCTGGAAAAGGTTACTGAACATTCTCTTACTATTACTAATAATGAAATTTACCAGGTTCATTAACTTTCTTGCAAAATTTCTTCTTTATTTCAGCCAATGGGTATTTTTTCCATTCTCGAGGAGCAATGTGTTTTCCCCAAGGCCACAGATGCCACTTTCAAGGCTTCCTTGTATGACAATCATCTGGGCAAGTCTGCTAACTTCCTGAAACCAAAATGTGCTAAGAAAGGTCCAGAAGCACACTTTGAACTGATTCATTATGCCGGCACTGTAAGTCTACTTCTGAATAATATATATTCCTCTTTGCAAAGTCAGCTTTAGGTTCTAAACCCTGTGGCTTGAATACATTTTGTAGGTGGGATACAATATTTCAGGCTGGTTGGAAAAGAACAAGGACCCACTGAATGAAACGGTGGTTAGTCTATACCAGAGGTCATCCATGTCCCTCCTAGCTCAAATATTTAAGGAAGAGGAAGCTGCTGCAGGAACCAAAAAGCAAAAGAAGGGTTCCTCCTTCATGACTGTATCTGCTTTCTACAGGGTACAAGAAGTTATCCTGTTAGAAAAGTAAATCTGTAATAAAAAAAATTTCTGTATTTTAACTGTGCTTGGTTTCCTTCACCACAAAAGGAGCAGCTGAGCAAACTGATGAGCACCCTGCGAAGCACGGCACCCCATTTTGTTCGCTGCATTGTACCCAATGAATTTAAACAATCTGGTAAATATAAAACATGGAATTATTAACAGTTTGGTTTGGCATGATAAAGCCTTGTCAATTGATGACATGTACCACACACAGTGTAATATATAAATTATTATGTGGTTTAATGTGCTTATGTAAGCCATTGTGTTTGACCAGGTGTTTGTGATGCAAAGTTAATCCTGCACCAGCTGGCTTGTAACGGTGTCCTGGAGGGAATCCGTATTTGCCGGAAAGGCTTTCCCAATAGACTGCAGTACCCTGAATTCAAGCAAAGGTATTTCACTCTCATACAGTACAAATTATAATATTTAGAAGACTTCCACTATGTGGCTGACTAACTGACTATTACAATCATTTGGGCTGTTTGTTAAACATCCCATTTCAGATTCCACTCTTCTAAGAAAGTTTTACAATAGATTGTGTGGCTGTAATGTTCCAGTTCCTCTTAAGTAAAGTTGAGGTCAGGGCTCTGTGTAGGACACCTGAGGAAGAAATATCTTTCTTTATATATTTTTAAAACATATCCACTACATTTTGGACATGCTAACTGTACATTTTAGCTAAAAGGGGACATTTTGACCAGTGTGTGTGTGTGTGTGTGTGTGTGTGTGTGTGTGTGTGTGTGTGTGCGCACAAGGTATGTTGTAATGGACTTGTATTGCATTCAGGGTGTATCCCTTCCTGTCTCGCTCCCAGTGTTCCAAGAATTGAATCTAAATCCAACTTAACTCTTATTAAAGTTAATAAATACATCATTACATTTTTTTTTTCAGTTTGCCCACCCTTAATTTCAGGTTTGGGTTTGAGTCAAGAATTAACATTTTTGTGCATTGTTAATTGTCAAACTTTTCCACAGGTATTACATTCTAAACCCTAACGTCATTCCGAAGGGATTTGTGGACAACAAAAAGGCCTCCGAGCTGATTTTAAGTTCAATCGGTTTAGATAATATGGAGTACAAGATAGGGCACACTAAGGTATGAGCATATCTAGTCAGATGTTTACAGTCAATATATTTACTGCAAAATGTAAGAAATGTTTTATATTACAGGTGTTCTTCCGTGCTGGAGTCCTGGCTAAGCTTGAGGACATGCGAGATGAACGTCTGGCTAAGATCATGACTATGTTGCAGGCCCGTCTGTGGGGCATGCTCATGAGAATTGAGTTTAAGAAGATGCTTGAGAGAAGGTCTGTCAGATTGACAAATACAGCTTCTTTTTCTGCCTTATATACCTTTTTATAAAACTTAAAATGCCGCATATCACACGTCTTTTTGCTTTTCAGGATTGCTCTTATTGCCATCCAGCGAAACGTCAGGAAATTCCTTCAACTCCGATTCTGGGGCTGGTGGAAACTTTATACAAAGGTAATTTGACTCTATAAAGAGGATGATATTTTTTTTGATGTTCCATTTTACTAACAATTAGCTTTTGTTTTAGGTTAAGCCTTTGCTCCATGTAGCTCGTCAGGAGGAGGAATTGAAAGCCAAGGAGGAAGAGTTGCGAGTGGCACTTGAAAAGACAGCAGAAATGGTTGAGAAGATCAAAGAGATGGATGAAAAGCTGGTCACTCTATCCAAAGAAAAGAGTGACTTGGCCTTAGCCCTAGCAGCTGTAAGTCTGGGGGGGTTCTACTCTGTCAAGAATCTTGACAGAGGAGATGTGTATGAAATTAATACTGTAGGTATGTCAATATAAATGTATTTATTTATTTTATGTGATAGGAACAAGACACCATAGCAGATGCTGAGGAATGCTGTAACCAGCTGATGAAACAGAAGATGAACATGGAGGAACAAATACAGGATTTCAGAGAGAGGCTGGAGGAGGAGGAGAGCGCCGCAACAGCACTGAGTGCTCACAAGCGGAAGCTGGAGGCAGAGCTCATGGACTTGAAGAGGGATCTGGAAGGCTTGGAATCGACTCTGGCAAAGTCAGAGAAAGAAAAACAGGTGAAGCCCAAGGGTGCATTTTCCGAATCTATTGCAAAACCAGCAATTTGCTGTGTTTGCCATACAGATATGATACACTTGTAAAACAAAGAAACACACTGAATATAAATTCTGACATTCCAGGGCCTGGATATCAAAGTGCGCACTCTGGAAGCAGATCTAAATCAAAAAGACGACACAATTGCTCGTTTTCAAAAAGAAAGAAAGGCCATCGAGGAACTGCAACAGGTTAGCCCCATTTCACATTCATAATTCAACACTTTTTCACACTGGCTGTCATATTTACATGTCCAGATGTACCTTCCATCTTTAGAAAACTCTGGATGACCTTCAGGCAGAAGAAGATAAAGTGAACCACCTCACCAAAACCAACAGCAAGCTCACCACTCAAATGCATGAGGTGAGCTGGAAGGCACAGAAAACACTGAGGCATAAATAACTGTCTCACGTGCAGTGTAACAATAAGGAACCTATTTTTTTAGCTGGAAGACAACTGGGAACAGGAGAAGAAACTACGCGGAGAGGTGGAAAAAGCAAGACGCAAAGCAGAGGCTGACTTGAAGATGACTGTTGACAATCTCAATGAGATGGAAAGAGCCAAAATTGACCTGGAGGAAGTTGTTAAAAAGTATGTGAAGTTTTTATATACAAAAAGTGTAATTTGCAAGGAGTTTATTCTAAACAGTAAATTATCATTTCAGGAGGGACTTGGAAATTAATCATGTGAATGCCAAACTAGAGGATGAGCAGTCTCTCAGCTCCACTCTGCACAGGAAGCTCAAAGAGCATCAGGTTTTTTTTCTAATTTCTATAATTTTAGCAATTTTTACTGTCAGATATTCCAAGAAAAAAAAAACAAGTGACTGCTATTTTCCACTAATGCATTTTCCCGTCCTCCAGGCCCGCATTGAGGAGCTTGAAGAGGACCTGGAGGCTGAGAGGGCAATCAGAGCGAAGGTATTTCACTCTATTCATCCAGCTTCAGTGCATTTCCCTGGAGTGTGTTTTCTAGTTCAACTGGACCTTCTGTTCTCAGATTGAAAAGCAGCGAGCAGATTTGGCCCGGGATCTTGAGGAACTTGGAGACCGATTAGAAGAAGCAGGGGGCGCCACTGTTGCACAGGTCTGCTTCATGGTTTATTATGTATTTAATTCAAATGTTAAAAATGCAAAATAAATAAAAACTGAAATTGAGTTGAATTTGCTTATGTGTAGGTGAAGTACATGTTGCATAGTAAAAACATAAAAAAAGTGAGAATTCATTTTACATTTACATGAATAATGAACAATCAGCCAGTAGAAAGTGTTGGTTCAGAAATATAACAGAAAATGCAATGTATAATAGAATGTCTAAAATTTCTGACTCCTATATTTACAGTAATATATATATTTTTAATATGCAAATAATATATATATATATATATATATATTTTTTTTTTATAGATAAAATTGCTATACATTTTTATACATTGTCTGTAAACCAAGCAGCAATAAGGAACATTTTAAAATATGCAAATGCATATATTTCTGTTATATAACTTTTGTTGTTATTGGCAGAATGCCTAAAGAAGCAATACTTCAGTATTGCTTCTTTAGGCATTCTGCCAATAACAACAAAATCCAAAGTATTTCTTATAATTTGTATATTAATGTTGTTATAATAGCTTTACTAGCTTTACTGAAACTTAGGTGGATTTATTTATTAAACATAAACTGTAAAAGATAAATGAATACACTGTTATACTACTTATAAAGTTGCTGATACTACTTGTAAACATAAAATATATGTGCATGTACATGGTCAGATTGAGCAGAACAAGAAGCGTGAAGCTGAGCTCCTGAAGCTCCGTAGAGAGTTAGAAGAAGCAGCTCTCCAGGCTGAAGCCACTGCCTCAGCCCTGAGGAAAAAGCATTCAGATACCATGGCTGAGCTGGCTGAGCAAATAGAGAATCTACAAAGAGTCCGCATCAAGCTTGAGAAGGACAAGCAGGTCATGAAAGCCGAGATTGATGACCTAAATAGCACTGTGGAGTCTGTGCAAAAAGCCAAGGTGAGAGATAATGAATAATTGTTTAAATTGGCCTACATGGTTATTGCTATATTGATAATTTGATAAGGACTTGAATAAGTTTTATGAACATGCAGCTGAACACAGAAGCCCACGTCCGAAAGTTAGAGGACAGCCTGGCAGAAGCTAATTCCAGACTGGTAGAGATAGAGAAGTCCCACACGGAGGTCAACACCGCCAAAATCCGACTGTCAGGTAGAGACTATCTGTTCTCACTTGCATGAATGTAGCTGAGATTATTATCATGATTCATTTTGATGATAATCCATCAGCTGAGAACAGTGACCTGAGCCGTGAGCTGGGAGAGGCACAAAGTAAGCTGAACCAGATCACACGCATCAAGGCTTCACTGACCACTCAAAATGATGAGTTAAAGAGACAGGTGGATGAAGAGTCAAAGGTAAATTGATTCAGTTATAACTCTGGATCAATTAATTTCTTAACATTAAGAAACAGGCGGAGTGTGAGGAGAAATTAAACCTTGCCACACCCGTTTTTCAGGCTCGGAGTACAGCTTTCATTGGCCTGGCTAACACTCGCCATGACCTGGACCTCCTGAAGGAGCAACTTGAGGAGGAGCAAGAGGTTAAAGCGGAAATGCAGCGCCTCATCTCCAAGCTTAACTCTGACGTGACTACCTGGAGGACCAAGTACGAGACTGATGCTATCCACAAAACTGAAGAGCTTGAGGAGACCAAGTAAGCAATCTAATCATTAATATGCCAGAAACAAGGGGCGAGTGCTGTTCGAGTGCTTGAGTTTGGAAAATAATTTTAAAGAGGAGGTTTTGGTTTACAGACGTAAACTGACTGTTCGGCTACAGGAGGCAGAGGAAGCTGCTGAGGCAGCACAGGCCCGTGCAGCTAGTCTCGAGAAGGTCAAGCAAAGACTTCAGGGAGAAGTGGAGGATCTGACAATCGACCTAGAGAAGGTCGTTACTCATCCACAGTAGCATTAGACTATGTATATGTTTAAATATCGCTGCTTCATCGTTTTATTTTGACTTTGGGATTGTTAACCTGTTATAATGGCTTTTTTCTTCACTGTAGTCTAATGCTGCTGCAGCTGCACTCGATAAAAAGCAGCGCACCTTTGACAAGATGATTGCAGAGTGGAGCCAGAAGTATGAAGAGCAACAACTAGAGCTAGAGAATTCCCAAAAGGAATGCCGCTCCTACATGACAGAGGTCTACAAGCTCAAGACGGTATACGAGGAATCACTGGACCACCTGGAAACTGTCAAGAAAGACAACAAGACCCTCTCTGGTAAGGCAATATGGTTAAAAAAGTCATTTTGTTTTGCTCAAATTCGAATTAAATAGATGATACCATTACAAATGAGTTGTTCATAATGCTGTTCATAAAGCACTCATTTCATTAGTATTATTGTACATGCACTCAGCATGATAGTCTAATATTTGATTTGCTTCGACCTCTAAGATGAGATCCGAGATCTAACAGAGCAGCTGGGTGAAGGTGGAAAAAGTGTTTATGAGCTGCAGAAAGCTAGAAAGAAGTTGGAGGTTGAGAGGGATGAGCTCCAGCTGGCTCTAGAGGAGGCAGAAGCCTCTCTGGAGGTATACCAACACAAGTGTTGAACTACATCTAGATGTATTATCTATGATGTCTGTGATCTTACCCAAGATAACTTTTAGGAACACCTTCCATGTGTATGTGCACTCATTGTCTTTTGATTAAGGTTGAAGAGGGTAAAGTGGTCCGAGTCCAGCTGGAGTTGGCTCAGGTCAAGGCAGACATTGATCGGAGAATTCATGAAAAAGAAGAAGAGTTTGAAATCACAAGGTAGCACTTTTGATTGAGTGATTATGCTCTGAGAGAGAAGATAAGAAGTATATTTTGTTTTCAGCTATTAACCAGTTCTTCTGTCTTTAGGAAAAACCACCAGCGTGCAGTGGAGTCACTGCAGGCTAGCCTGGAGGCAGAGGCTAAAGGTCGCGCAGAGGCTTTGAGACTGAAGAAGAAAATGGAGTCTGACCTAAATGAGATGGAGATCCAGCTGGACCATGCTAACAAAAACAACAGTGAACTAGTCAAAACCCTTAAAAGGCTGCAACAGCAGATCAAAGTAAGGACCTCACAACCTCAGTCTGATTCAACTCTAACTCATGATGTCTGTGTTAGACAGACGACATGAACTGATATTTTATTGTTACACATCGAAACATTTACTCACTGAGCACTTTATTAGGAATACTACGCTGATACTGGGTAGAGCCTCCCTTTGCTCTCAAAATAAGGCCTCAGTATCACAAAACCTAAATCACTTTATGGTATGGTGCCCTTTCATGCTGTTAATCTCCCATAGTGCCTTATCCCCAAGGTCTTCTATTGGATTCAGATCTGGTGTCTGGGAAGGCCACTGAAGAACAGTGAACTCTTTGTCATGTTCATGATACCAGTTGAAATTACTTTTGTTTTGAAACATTTGTATTAACAGGCCTAACGTGCTTCAGGAAAACATTCCCCACACCATTACACAACCTCCAACACCCTGGACTGTGACACAAGGCAGGTTTGGTCATGCTGTTCAAACAGTCTCACCATTCTGTGTTGATCTCTATTCAACAAGGTGTTCCTGTTCACAGAACTGCCAGATGTTTTTTCTTCAATTCATTATTCCAAGTAAATTCTAGAGAATGTTCTGTGTAAAAATCCCAGGAGATCAGCAGTTACAGAAATAGTCAAACCAGACCATCTGGCAACAACACAATGACACGGTCAAAATAACCTTGATTAAAATGTTTCCTCATGCTGATGCTTAATATGAACATCAAGCATCTATGTTACTTGCCTGTATATGCATGATTATATGCATTGTACTGCTGCATCACAATTGTCCCATTAGAAACTTTTTTAACACTTTATCACGTGTTTCTAATAAATTGCTCAAAGAAAGTACATTCAGGAATTATTTATACTGAACCTGCTCACTGTGATGGCCTTCCAGTGCCTGTGATTAATCAGATGTTCCCGCACTGTCTGTCCACTTGGTAGGATATGCAGATGCAGATGGATGAGGATGCACGGGTGCACGAGGAGATGAGGGAGCAGTACAACCTGCAAGAACGCAGACTCTGCTTAATGCAGACAGAGATAGAGGAAGTGCGCAGTGGCCTGGAAGCTTCTGAGCGATCCAGGAAACTCCTCGAGCAGGAGCTGGTGGATGTCACTGAGCGCCACAATGAGCTCAGTGCGCAGGTATAGAACACATCACGAAGAAATATTTAGTATTTTTATTGCATTTTGTGAAATAACAACACATACGTTAGAGTAGAAATGTCTGATCTGCAATGCATTCAAACACTTAAAAATTGTTATATATGAAATATATTTTTCTCTCATTTCACAGAACCAGACTTTTAATATCATGAAGCGTAAAATGGAAGCAGACCTGACTCGCCTTTCCAACGAGAACGAAGAGCTGATTAGCGAGTTCCGTGCTGCTGATGAAAGAGCTAAGAAGGCAGTCACAGATGTCAGTCTGGCACTTGCTTTCTACACACATTCTGCTTTAATTCAATTACCAGTGATTAAAGACATTTTTCATGGGTTTTCTATCTCTTTCCCAGGCGACTCGCATGGCTGAGGAACTGCGTCAGGAGCAGGACCACTGCATGCATCTGGAGAAGATAAAGAAGAACAACGAGCTGACAATCAAAGAGCTGCAGTTCAAAGTGGAGGAGGCAGAGGAGCTTGCACTGAAGGCTGGCAAACGTACTATCCAAAAGCTGGAGGCCAAAGTGAGTCACAAATACTGTTATCTCTCAAAATGTACACTATAACAAAACATGACCAAATGGGATTCTTCTGTAAACTGTGGCCACAAAATATAAAGTACACAAGTGTATAAATTGCTTTTGTTTGCTGTAGCATTACAATTAGTGGAACTCAAAACTGTTCTATACAATTCTCCTGTGTACAAAGCTCAATGAAGACATAGTGTGTTAAAGTTGGAGTGGAAGCACTCAAGTGTTTTGCCCAGAGCCCTGACCTCAACTCCAATGAGCACCTTTGGGTTTGAACTGGAACACAAACTGCACCCAAGACCTCCTCACCCAACATCAGTTTCTAATCTCAATAATGCTCTTGAAGCCGAATGATTGCAAATCACACATCAATGCTCCAAAATCTAGTGGAAACTCTTTATAGAACAATAAAGGTCATTATTGGTCTAGTGGTTAGGATGCGGCGCTCTTACCGCTGCGGCCTGGGTTCGATCGCCGGTCAGGGAACTGACCCCAGCCATTATGGTTGCACAAGCCAGTGCACTCTCGATGCACTCTGTCTCACTGAGACCTGGATTAAACCAGGTGATTATATGGGTCTAAACGAGTCGACACCGTCAGGATATGTTTATAAGCATGAGCCCCGTCAGACTGGTCGTGGGGGGGGGGGGTGTAGGAACCATTTATAGTGCTTCTCTTAATGTTAGTCAGAGATTAGGATTCAGCTTTAAATCATTTGAAGTGCTCGTTCTTAAAATTGCACTTTCAGACATGCACAGAAAACTCGCTCTGGTCACCGTGTACAGACCCCCAGGGCCCTACGCTGATTTTCTTCATGAGTTTGCTTGTTTTCTCTCAGACCTCTTGATCAGCTTTGATAAAGTGCTGCTTGTAGGAGATTTTAATATTCATGTAGATGATGCAAACGATGCCCTAGGATTATCATTTGTCGATTTACTAAACTCTTTTGGAGTTTAACAAAACGTCACCAGACCAACCCACCGTTTTAACCACACACTAGACTTAATAATATCCCACGGAGCAGACGTCACTGATATAGATATTTTACCCCAGAGTGATGACATCACAGACCATTATCTCCTACTGTACACACTACCGGTAGAGCAGATTAACCGTGTTTCACCACGGTATCGACTTGGTAGGACTATTATTCCAACCACTAAGGACAGATTCATAAATAACCTGCCTGATTTATCTCAGTTTCACATTAAACCCATAACTGCTGATCATCTTGATGAGATGGCGAACAACATAGACCTTATCCTCACTAGCACTTTAGACACTGTTGCCCCCATCCGGTTAAAAAAGGTTCGAGAACAAGCACCTGCACCTTGGTATAATAGTCATACGCATGCCCTCAAGAGAACAACACGTAATCTGGAGAGAAAATGGAGGAAAACTAAATTGGAGGTATTTAGAATTGCGTATAAAGACAGTATGCTTAGCTACAGACAGGCGCTAAAAGCTGCTAGAGCTAAACACCTGAGCAAACTCATAGAAAATAACAAAAACAACCCCAGGTTCCTTTTCAGTACAGTCGCTAAATTAACAACAAATCAGGGATCTGAAAAATGTGTTCCATCACAGTTTAGTAGTGAAGACTTTATGAATTTCTTCACTGAAAAAATAGATAACATTAGAAAAACAATTGTGGCAGTTCAACCTCTGACAGCATCTCCCGACACAATCGTACTTACAACCCCACAACTACACTGTTTTACATGTATAGGACAGGAAGAGCTGTATGATGCTATTATGAAAGCTAAATCAACAACATGTCAGTTAGATCCAATTCCCACTAAACTACTGAAGGAAGTGTTATATACAGCTGGTGAGCCTCTTCTCAATATTATTAACTCCTCACTATCGTTAGGTCATGTCCCTAAATCCCTCAAGTTAGCAGTTATTAAGCCCCTCATTAAAAAACCTAATCTGGATCCAAGCGAATTACAGACCAATTTCAAATCTCCCATTTATGTCTAAGATTTTAGAAAAGATTGTCGCTGCCCAGTTATGTAACCACTTGCAGGAGAACAATATCTTTGAAGAGTTTCAGTCAGGTTTTAGGCCCCATCATAGCACAGAAACTGCTCTAGTTAAAATCACTAATGACCTGTTTTTAGCTTCAGACCAAGGCTACATCTCCCTATTAGTTTTACTAGATCTTAGTGCTGCGTTCGACACTATAGATCATGATCTTCTCCTCGATCGCTTACAGAATTACATCGGTATTCAGGGACAGGCATTAAGCTGGTTTAAATCCTACCTGTCCAATCGTTACCATTTCGTAGATTTAAATGGAGAGCTATCCAGGATAATGCTAGTAAATTATGGCGTGCCACAAGGGTCAGTTCTGGGACCCCTGCTTTTTACAATATACATGCTTCCATTAGGAAATATTATTAGAAGGCATGGAATTAGCTTCCATTGTTATGCTGATGATACCCAGCTATATATTTCATCCAAACCAGGCGATACAGCTCAATTAGCTCGCATAACTGAGTGTGTTGAAGAAATAAGAGATTGGATGACCCATAACTTTCTGCTATTAAATTCTGATAAAACGGAGATTTTGCTCATCGGCCCAAAAAATAGTACACAGAAGCTCCAGCATCTCAGTCTGCATTTAGACGGTTGTTCTGTAACTACTAGTTCAACGGTAAAAGACCTGGGAGTTATTTTAGACAGCAACTTATCTTTCAAAAATCACATCAATCAAGTTACAAAAACAGCCTTCTTTCACCTTAGAAATATTTCTAAGCTAAGAAATATGTTATCTATATCTGATGCAGAGAAGCTCGTCCATGCGTTTATGACCTCTAGAATAGACTACTGTAATGCATTACTAGGTGGATGTCCTGCATCATTAATAAACAAGCTTCAGTTAGTTCAGAATGCCGCAGCAAGAGTTCTTACTAGGTCAAGAAAATACGATCATATAACCCCAATCTTATCGTCCCTACATTGGCTTCCTATTAAGTTTCGAATAGACTACAAACTACTGCTACTCACTTATAAAGCACTAAATGGTTTGGCTCTCATGTATCTATCCAGTCTCTTAACACGCTACAATCCGTCACGCTCCCTGAGATCTCAAAACTCTGGGCTTCTAGTAGTTCCTAGAATAGCAAAGTCCACTAAAGGCGGTAGAGCATTTTCACATTTAGCTCCTAAACTCTGGAATAGTCTTCCTGACAGTGTTCGGGGTTCAGATACACTCTCCCAGTTTAAGTGCAGATTAAAAACATTTCTTTTTAGCAAAGCCTACACATAACACACATCACACACATCACATCATAACCTTGTGCTCCAGAACATCTGATCACATGCACATTATCAACTTGTGCTGTTAATATCATAAACAGCAGCTACGCTAATTCCTCTCCACTGCTTCTCTTTCTCTCCCCATCCCGAGGCATCCTGAGGTTTGGCCAGCTCCAGTCACGTCCCACCTCGTGAAGATTATGGACCTATGGATGATCATGGAGAAGTAGATGCCGAGTGTTTAAAGGCCCTGGCATGGAGAAGCTGATGCTGGATCTATGATGATCACAAATTGTTCTGTATTGTTGAAAGATTTATGACCAAACTTTTGATGTCACCCATATGAGGATGGGTTCCCCTTTGAGTCTGGTTCCTCTCAAGGTTTCTTCCTCATATCATCTAAGGGAGTTTTTCCTTGCCACTGTCGCCACGGCTGCTCATCAGGGACAAACGCACACCATTCACCTTCACTGTTGTTTTCTGTAAAGCTGCTTTGAGACAATGTCTGTTGTGAAAAGCGCTATACAAATAAACTTGACTTGACTTGACTTGACTCTTAGTGCCGGTGCCAAGCCTGGATAAATGGGGAGGGTTGCGTTAAGAAGGGCATCCAGCGTAAAAACATGTGCCAAATCAAACATGCGGATGATCCGCTGTGGTGACCCCTAATGGGAGAAGCCGAAAGAAAGATAACAGCAAACGAAGAACAAACCTGGATGGAGATGCACATCATAATCATATGTGCTTGTTGGGCATCTCTATCCAGATTAATTATTTCAGTTGTCCTATATACTATAACTGACACAGCATTATCAATGTTCTATTGACTGTATGCAGATCAAGGAGCTGGACAGTGAGCTGGATGGTGAGCAGAAGCGGCACGTCGAGACAGTCAAAGCACTGCGTAAGAACGAACGACGCCTCAAGGAGCTGATCTTCCAGTCAGAAGAAGATCAGAAAACTAACCAGCGCATGCAGGAGCTTGTCGAGAAACTACAAAACAAGCTGAAGTCTTACAAAAGGCAGATAGAAGAAGTTGTGAGTGCCTTCGTGCATTTCTAGTCTCAGCTTTAATGCACATGTATTGTATGTTTATATTAATGATAAACAGCCTACATTTCTTCCTGCTCTTAAAAGATATGTATCTTGTGTGGTGACAGGAGGAGCAAGCAAATGCAAGCTTATCCAAGTACAGGAAGACTGTGCATGAGCTTGATGATGCTGAGGAAAGAGCAGGCATGGCAGAGATGGCACTGAACAAGCTCCGGACTAGGAACCGTGCTGCAGTGAGCAAGGGTTTTACAAATGTCGAGATCGTACAGGTCACTAAATCCTCTAAAGGTTCCTCACAGGAGTGAAAGTTTTAACCCATGCAGGAGGTTAGCACAACTCTTTTTATCGCCTGTTGAATTGGGAAACTATAAACATAAATTTGCTTCTAGCGGGTAACTCTGCAATTAACTACTTTTATTTCCTTTCCCAGAGTAACGAACAAACCAGCACTCATTCCCCACTTGAAGGATTTCGTTGGAGCAAATGGGACTGAAGGAAACAGAAGTCTTAAACTGGAAAAGTCTTAAATGGTCTAGCTGTAGTTCTACTTGTTCGCCTAACATGTTTTGTGTTACATAAAAAGTTGAATCAGTTAAATCTAGTCTGGCTAAGGCTCTTCAGAAATGCTCTTCAGTAATGGGGAATGATTGGGGAAAGCTGCACTCTCATATCAACGATGGAAAGTGCAACTGTGTACGTCACTTTCCTGTCATGAGCTTAACTGTGTTTTAATGAGTTTAAATAAATTCCAAGCAAATTTTACAGCCTACTATTCAATTATATAATAATGCGACATGAAAATAGATGTCCTTATATAATGTATGAACAGATTGAATTCTTTCAGTATCATTTATTGACATGACTATTATGAGGTCGGAGGTGTTGTCAAAAAGGGAGATATAGGAAGATCTCTTGAATCTTCTGATATTTGTTGGCATGGCAAAATGTTTCTATGCAAAATATGTCTGAGTCCAAGATATGTCTAAGATAACTACAGAAGATGTTATGTTTGAAACTTCACTTTTTTTGAAGATTTTACACATCTCGATATAATGGAACTGAATTTGTATCTCTATTTTTACAATGACAGCACTATTTTTGTTGATATAGTAAATTATAGTAAGGCAAAGGACACACACAAATCTTTAAGACTTTATATTCACATATACATGAAAATGTAAATCACATATTCAGAATGCAAATTTCAGTGTGAAATAATGAAAAAAGAATATCAAACAAACAGCAAATAAACTCTCGATCTGTTCAGACTAATGTAAAAAATGAATTCTGGAGAACTAACTAAAATGTGCATTTATAATAATAAATAAGCATTTGTAAATGTTTAATTACAGATACAACAATAAATAGAGCCCCAAAATACATTTAAATTGAACTTCACAGTCCATCAAACCTTCAATATCCATGGAAGCAGCACATAACATTTGGTGCACAACCTAATTAATTTTAAGAAAAATAGCTGAGTCTGGTTTGAGAAGATCACCAAACAGGACAGGCAAGTGCTCCAGAGATTGGTGCAATCAACTGATATTACAATCCACAGTAAGCTTTCTGACCTGCAGTCTATCAACAGCAAGTGGTGAACCAAGGTCAGGAAGATAGTGAAAGACTTTAATCATCCAAACAGTAAATCACTCTGCTGCAGTCAGGGAAGCACTTTCAGGAAGGCCAACACAATGATAATGTTAAGGAGCTTCTTCCAGCAGGCAATTCAGGCTCTCAGCCAGAAGAACACCAAGGACTACAGCTTCGACTTACTGCACAACACATTTACTATCTCAACCTGTTTTTTTTTTGGTTTCTTTGTATACGTACATGTATTGCAAAAAATAACTTATACATATCTTACACAGCTGCACTTTATTAGGGATACGCAAAATAATTCATCTTGTTTGTATTTTCAAATTAATTTTCATTTGTATTATACTATTCTTTCATTTTACGTTTTTAGGAACTGTTGTCTTTGTATTATTATTATTATTTTTTGTCACAGACCATTTGTTATATAAACTTTTCACTGCATCCATCCATCCATCCCATCCCATCGCTCAGGTCGATGATGCTTCTCTGTGAGACACCGTGAGCTCTGTGCGTACGCATGCGCAGTGATGCACCGCTGCCATTTCCTGGATTCCTGACAGCCCGAGCTTAGGAAAGCTAAAGTCCACGAAGCGAGCGAGCAGCCGGAGTGAATTCGTGTCGACTGTCCAGAGTCCGCGAATTCAAGTCCGTCCAAAAAAAACAAAACAATAAGAAGCAAAAAGCAGTGCGGATATTTTTCAACACAAGCCCAACTGTTCAGGTATAAGTGTGGTTTATTGTGGAGCGATGTAGGCTGAGGCCTGGGGCGCCGCTCCCGGTCTCTCTCCTGCCCGTATCCAATAGCAGGGAGCGTGCAGAGCCGGTCAGCGTGAATGGAACCTCTTCTGTAGCTTCTTACATTTTGTTGAAATTAATATATTTGATAGATTATTAACAACATCGAATTGTTTATTGTTGGGTCACTGTATGAAGATTGTGTGCCTCGTTCCGTTTTGTTAAACAAATGAGCTAACTAGCTTAGCCAAGGGAGCTCGGGAAGCATTAGCTTAGCATTAGCCTGTTAGCTCGTTAGCTAGCAGCCGGGCGCACACTATCTAGCTGTGCTAGCAGTAGCTTAGCCAACCGGATAAACTACATCATCATCAGCAGCAGCAGCACTGAGGCAGTTCCACGCCCTGAAACCGATAAGAGGCCATTGACAGAAAATTCCTGTTCTTCAGGTTAAATCAGTAACGCGCTCTCAACCAATCTTCATGTCTAATCTTCTTAGTCTAATCCAGGAATCAGTTTTAATGCATCATAAATTGTCCTCGTGTTATTGTCTCAATATATCATTGAATCCTTCAGCCGGCAATTAAATTTTCTTTCTTTATTTTAATGTTTCCCCCCCCACAGAGCTACAAAAAGAACATGTCACTCCATCAGTTTCTCTTGGAGCCCATCACATGCCATGCATGGAACAGGGACAGGACTCGTAAGCAGCTCGTTTGTTTGTCTTGAAGATTTAAGCCTTGTGTTTATTTGCCCTAAATAGTCCGTCAGATTTGTTTTCTTTTTCCCTAGAAATTGCCATAAGTCCGAACAACCATGAGGTCCATATATACAAGAAGAGTGGAAATCAATGGGTAAAAGCCCATGAACTAAAAGAACACAATGGGCATATTACAGGTAATCGGTCATCATGTATTACACCGTCTCACTCTGCGTATAATGTGTGTGTGTGTGTGTGTGTGTGTGTGTGTGTGTGTGAGAGATACTGACCACAGAATGATATTTATTTAAAAATGGTTAAAATATTTAGCTCCCTGTTGTTTATGACATTAATGGGACCAGTGTATATAATGAGAAGTACTTATTTATTGAAACCTGAAGCATCCGAGTAAAAATAGATAGCTGACTCCTATTATGTGCGGTGGTGGAACAAGTTAGCTGTCGAGCTGAATATATAACGGCAACCGATTTCCAACAGATTGCTGTATTTTTATTTCAGGATCATCTGTCTTTTCAAAGCCAAATCACTTTCATGTGACTGAGGGTGATTCACCTCTAGCAATAAATTTTACCAACGCAGGCTGGTGTCTAGTTTTCCTCTCAGTCCTGGCTGGTGTCATTTTTGCCCTTCAGTCTTGCATTTGGGTAGCTAGCATAAATGTACACTGTATCCTACTACGCAGTAAATATGCGTAGGTGTTTTTTTCGATAATGTCAGCTTACATGTGGTTAAAAGGACGGTTGATATATTTTTATAGATGATAGACGGGACATATCGCACACCCCGAATGTAAGCTATGTATTATTGTATTGCTATATGGTTTTAAGATTTATCATTCATGTTTCTAGGCATCGACTGGGCTCCTAAAAGTGATCGGATTGTAACCTGCGGAGCAGATCGCAACGCTTACGTGTGGAGTCAGAAGGACGGCGTGTGGAAGCCCACTCTCGTCATCCTCAGGATCAACCGTGCAGCCACGTTTGTGAAGTGGTCTCCATTGGAGAACAAGTTCGCCGTGGGCAGTGGAGCTCGCCTCATATCTGTTTGCTACTTTGAGTCTGAAAATGACTGGTGAGTTGATACGCTTACTGGTCGAAAATACTCACGCGAAATTACAGACGCCTTACGCCTCTTGTTTGTCTTTTTTTTGTTGTTGTTAAGGTGGGTAAGCAAACATATCAAGAAACCCATCCGCTCCACTGTCCTCAGCCTAGACTGGCATCCTAACAATGTGCTCCTGGCAGCTGGGTCATGTGACTTCAAATGCAGGTATGATGTTTGTCTCTCTCTCTAGGAAGTGGATTGATGCAGTCTCAAAACCGCTAAATAGAAGAATGTTGCTATTGTGCATCCTGTGGCAAAAAAAATCTTTATTTTTATTTTGGTTTCAAATGTCGATTAATTTCTAAGAAAGGTATGGAGCTTTATATAACTATTTATTTATTATTATTAAATTGTTCACAAGGGTAGAGAATGTAATTTGCAGGGATCATGTACAATTTTAGATATCATAGTGACTCGTTGATTAGATCAGCATATGGCAGCTAAATAGTTTCAAGCTAAAAGAGCAGGTTTCCTTCATGTTCAATATGTACATGTGCATGTTCAATAGTAAGAGCTAAAACATCCGTCATCTCATATCGGTTTCACATCAAAACTATTGTTAAGTGATTTCATGTGATACAATGTCAAACATACTGAAAAGCTCAGTTTCTCTTTGGGACGTTGTCATTATCTACATCATATAAAAATGCTTACTAAGTTTGGAAATCCAGGAAACTGCTACTCAAAACAGACTTTTCAGTAGCTATAAGAGGTTTTTAAACACTATGGGAGCGGTGAATACTCGATGGTGGTCTAGAACAGTACATATGTATGAAATTAGACGTAATGTCAGATTTTTTTTATTGAGTTCTGTACACAGAGTGCTATGTTGCCCCCACTATTTATAGTTGTACTGCATCACGCAGGCGCATTAAGATCATTTCTGAGGACTTGCAAAAGTGACGGGACAAGTGACAACAGTATATGCTAGGTGGAAGTTTTGCGTATGCCTGCACGTATATATAACTAGCATATATAAGTCAATAATGTTTTAGTTTTGGAGTAACATTTTTGGATACTGTTGGGCTTCAAAAGACATTTTCACCATCCCAAATTTGTGAAGTGTTTTTGTGTTTTTGTGTTTTTGTGTTTTTGTGTTTTTGTGTTTTTGTGTTTTTGTGTGTGTGTGTGTGTGTGTGTGTGTGTGTGTGTGTGTGTGTGTTCGTTCATAACAGCTATGTTTTTTTCTCCCCCCAAGGGTGTTTTCTGCATACATCAAGGAGGTGGATGAGAAACCAGCTCCAACTCCATGGGGATCAAAGATGCCATTTGGTCAAGTGATGGCAGAGTTTGGTGGAGCGGGCAGTGGAGGATGGGTCCACAGTGTGTGCTTCTCTGCCAGTGGAAATCGACTGGCCTGGGTCAGCCATGACAGCACTGTGAACGTGGTGGACCCTACAAAAAGCTTAACGTGAGCATTCAAACGAACTATTTTTGCCTGTTTTATGAATATTATTCTAGGTCATGGTTGTTGACTGTGTGTGAGGGCTACAGATGGTACTTTTGTTTTACAGGCCAAGCCAGTTGAAGACAGAGTTTCTTGCTCTTCTAAGTGTAACATTTGTGTCTGAGAACAACATTGTTGCAGCGGTAAGAAAACCGCATGCAGTTCTGCCATCCTATTGGAGGGATTTAGTGTCAGTTTTTTTTTAAGGCTCTTTTTATTACTATTTTCTCAAAAGGGTCATGATTGCTGCCCAATGCTGTTCAGTTTCGATGATGGTGGAAACTTGACCTTCGTATCCAAGTTGGACATTCCGAAGCAGAGCATCCAGCGCAACATCTCTGCCATGGAGCGCTTCCGCAACATGGACAAGAGAGCCACTACCGAGGATCGCAATAGCACTCTGGAGACCCTTCACCAGAACAGCATCACGTAAGTCTTAAGCTCTCGTCCCAAAGCAGATACAACAGCTATAGTCAGGGATTGTTTTTCCGTCCCCCATGAGGGGATTCAACCATTCTTATTATAAGACATTTTGAAAATATTGATAAATAATTGTATATAGCATATAGTATATCGCTGCTGAAATACATGCTATTTGAAGCTTCATTAAGCTTTAGACATACAGTTCTGTCTAAAAGAAAATCATAGGAAAAATAGGAAAGCAAGCTATAAATCATATGTGCTTTTAAAGATAATGAAACATAAATCAGTTGATTTTTGTCCTGACAGTATTTTGTCTTTAAAATGATTCACTGGTCTCAGGTACATTTTGTATTGTTTTATAAAGAGATTAGCAGTTTACTTTTTTTTACACATTTTGAAGAGTCGCCCATGTTTCTTTTGGAGATTCTCACTTGCATCTGTTTTGCAGGTAATTCCTGATCGGTCTATTACATGTCTATTTAATGTTAATTTCTTTACCAACATTATAAACAGTTTTCTGTAGCATCTTATTTTAGATGGAAAAGTAAACTATAGAAAAATGAATACTGATCCATTAATAGTCAGAAGTACTGTATAACAAGCACATTGGCAAATAATTGTATTTTAGGGCAAATTCATAATTTGCTATAATAGATTTGCTCAATCGTCCTGACCCCGTCCTGAGGCTTCTAAATGTTTCCTCACTCACTGAAAGTTTTTCTCAAGAAACCTGCAAACAGGAAATTGGGAACCATACGTGGTCTCAGAATAGGCCTAAAAAAGATGTGAAAGCGGACTTATAATTTTGAACATTTTATCACATCTAAACTTTTTTTGTAAATTTTCGAATTTGCAGGTTTTTTTCTAACTCAACATATTTGTTCTCATTTTGTAGCCAAGTGTCTATATATGAAGGAGACAAAAGAGATTGTCGTAAATTCTGCACTACAGGAATCGATGGAGCGATGACCATATGGGACTTTAAGGTTTGTAGTTTTTTCTGCCCCTTTAAGCATTGACTTATAGCAGTAAAATATCCACTATTCGTCCTGTGGGATGTTCACTCTTCAGTTATTCAGGACTTCTCAACAGAAAGGCGTTTATCCTGTCATTGGGAGATTGAGTTTGAATCTCCATAACATACACTCTAGAAGACAGATTTTACCACAGCCTGTATGTGGGGGGTGGGGGTGGGGGGTGGGGGCACAGTTTCTGTTTTCTTCAGTGACACTGTTATCTTTAAGCTTTTTGTGTATTATGAAGGCAGCACTTTTTGTGTTGCACTGCCCTCTGATGCACAAGCAGCAGTTCAAGAACATGTAGTCAGCTGGCGTCATCTGTCTCGTGTAAAGCGATTGGTTGCCTTCATGCACCTTATTTGCTTGTATGATTGGGAATTGGGAATGATTCCCCTACAGACTGATTAAAAATGATGGATTTTATTTTCTGTAGTATAATCAGGTTTTGCACACATCCTACACACTGCTGTAATAATAAAAAATAAAAAGTCATCACTCTGTGTAAGGTAAAATGTTTTCAAATCTTTTTTTATTTATCATGCACACAGATGATGCACATTGTTCAAATTTATTGCATTGACCTGTTTTTCTTGTTCATGTATATATTTTTTTGTCTCCTCAGACTTTAGAGTCTTCTATCCAAGGCCTGCGAATCATGTAACAGAACTCGAAGCTCGCATGACGCAGCACAAGCAACGACGGCTTGAAGACTAACATGGAGATCTCTGATAACACTTCTGAAAGTTTTTAACCGGGGGGGGGGGGGCAAAGCACTGACCAGTTTGTGAGCTGATGTGACACTCTTAAAAATGGGGGAGAAAAACCTGAAAAATGGAATAAGGGGTTTAGGGTCTTTTTTTTTTCTTTTCTTTTTGTCTTTCTTTCTTTCTTTCTTTCTTTCTTTTCTTTTTTTGTTCCTTCTTTTTTCTTTTTTTTTCTTTTTTATTCTATGCCGATGCTGGTGCTCCAGCAATGTGTCATTTGGTCGTTGGCACTCCAGGAAACTGGAGAGGAGATCAATTAAAAGGAGAATTTTATGTAAATGTTCTGTTAGAAATAAAGGAAATGTACTACACAATATGTGGAATGCAGCTTCGTGTCTGTTCATGTGTAATGTACAGCGTGTGTGTGTGTGTGTGTGTGTGTGTGTGTGTGTGTGTGTGTGTGTGTGTGTGTTTTTTTTTTCTTGAATGATCAGTTAAACCTTTGAGTAGCTAATATTTGCATTGCAGTCACTTTCCACTGTAGATGTGCATGTTGATAGTGTTTACAGGCGCTCAGATCGGATCCTGTGCTCAGAGCAGGATGTTGAAGGGAGTTCAGAAGAAGGCTGTCCTCACTAGCAGGCAGACGCCCACACGTGGAAGTGGTTATGTTTCTCTAACAGGAAGGGGAATAAACACAGCCCCCTTTTCATATAAAAGAGTAAGGAAATAGTTGAGTTCATTGAGAGCCAAGCCAGCGTTTGTGTTGACTGCTCAGAGTCCACGAACTCAGGCTTTTGTTTTAAAACCTTTGTCCGCTACAGCTACGTCTTGGGTCAAATCATTTCCAAGGTAAGCAGGAAAGCAGATGTTTTTATTTATCAGGCGTATGAAGCTGCAGGAGTTAAGTGACAGAACTCTTCTTACATGTAGAAGCATGTTGGAGCTTTTTCTTAAACTGTCACCGAAGTGATTCTCACACTACTAGTTCTTATAATAGCAACATTTTTATTTACAAAAACATTTCTAATAGGAATCTAAGAGAGCTACATGTAAGTGAGAAGTGTGGTTTTTGTGTTCTTGACTCATGCTGACATGCTTCACATCAAATTCCTCTGTGGTCTGCTTTTAATTTGGTGCATAAGTAAGGGGAAGAACAGGCTTGTTTTAAATTAAATACAGTTATGTGGAGGAGGAAGTGCAGAAAGTTCTCTGTTCTCTCAGTTTAGAGTATAAATGTGCAATTCTAACAAAACAAAAAAGAAAAGGTTTGTGTGACTGCAGGATTTCAGGGATTTCAGCCTTTCAACAGTGTAGTTTTCCTTCTCAATCTCATCATGCACCTGATTTGCAGAGACTCCAGTCATGGCTTATCATAGCTTTCTGCTGGAACCCATCAGCTGCCACGCCTGGAACAAGGATCGAACTCGTAAGTCTTAAGCAGACCTGATAAATACTATCTCATGTGTTTAGGATTTAAAACCACAAAAATGTTAACACTGCTGTGAGAGTTTGGCATCTCAGCAGGATAAAGCTGATGGGGTTTGGATTGTTTGTGAACCTTTATGCTGATTGAAGTCATTCAAAATGTGAAGGTTCCAAAAAAATAAAAAATGATTAAAAGATTTTACAAGATAAGATGTAATCATGTCTGTAAATAAATGAACGGTTTCCATTATAAAAAATTTTCTTCCCCCTATTATTCAGTCGGCAGTTTAAAATGCAGTTCAGTCTAAAAGCCACAAGCTATCGTTTTTTTTTTTGTGTGTTCTCTCATTTCACTTCCACAAAATAACTGCACGCCCCACATTTCATTTCCTGTCATCATTTATATCTTGTGCTTGTAGGAGAACCACCATTCGAGCCCTCTGAGCCAGTTTGGCAGAGTCCATGTTCCTCCAAACGCCACTGGCTTTGATCTGTACTGCCAAGCACAAAACAGACTTAGATCAGTCATATTTTCCTCTCAGAGTATTTTTTCCTAGTCATGCAAGCAAGCAGAATTAGGCAGCTGGTGAAAATAGAGTTCCTACTGTCCAAAAACCCCCCCCAAAAAAACAGCCCAAGAACAGTTGCGTCTTTGTATGAAAAACAGGTATTAAAAGAAAAAAGGTCAGCGGAATATCTTTGTCTGTAGTTGTTTTTTTTTCATCACAATATTGAAAGCAACGGTAATGAGTAATCCCACACACACACACACACACACACACACACACACACACACACACACACACACACACACACACACACACACACACACTAATTTCCTGTTTTACCATGAATGGTGCTCTTGCTGCAGAGCCTGTGCAACACGCTTACAGCACAATGCAGAAACCACACAAAGCATTTCATCTTGCGTATTCTGACAAGAATATAAATGACGGAGCACATCTGCTGCAGCTGAATGTAGAAACTCGAATAGTGTGAAGTGTGTGTGGTGTCAGATATGTAGTCTTTTTTGTTTTTTTTTAACCTGTGTAGCTTCACAGGTACAAAGACACATCTAGTTGGAAGAAATGTTTAATTTTGTAACGTTTCAGCTAGTTTTATTCTATTCTATTCTAGTTCTATTCTTTTCTACAGATGTTAGAAAACAATTCAAATATATGCACCATTTAGAGCAGCTCAATGTTCTGTTTTAGGGAAGTAACTATTAGGTATTTTAACACTCAAGGTTTAGAGCAGAATTAAAGTAGCAGTTTTTTAAGTGCACTTGTCATTTTGTCTACTACAGAGTAGATACCTGTATAACTGAGTGGTCCTAAACTGACCTTCTTCTTTGTATGGGCCTGTCAGTCACTTTGGAGATCTTTGGAGATCCTAGGGATGGAGCTTTTTATGAGTGGGAATGAAGGAGTAAAAAAATGTAATGATTTCAAATTTTAAACCAAATCCTACTTTTAAAACCTTTTACCTTTATAGATACTATTTGTCAGAGTCCAACTGCCACTGGAAAGTTCTCACCATCCCCCAATCAACCACATACCATCTGTTAAAACTCTGTTTGTCTTTCACTTCAGCTAAACTTTAAAGGGAAAGGGTAGAGCTCGGTGCTGTTGTTTGTCTTGGACCAGAATTTATTTTCAAGGACAGGAAAGATATAAGCCAAAAAAAAAAAAAAATGTACACAGATTTAAGCTGTGCTTAAAGGACACCCCCGCCCACCGTGATTATTGTCATTTTTCTGTTCTCTATAGAAATTGCACTGTGCCCCAATAACCATGATGTCCACATTTATAAAAAGGAGGGAAATAGCTGGAACAAGGTCCATGTGCTGAAGGAGCACAATGGGCAAGTTACTGGTGAGTGTTGCTGTCTCCTTCTAAACCATACATCTAAAACCCTCTTGAGTCTCCGGCCCTGCTGTAATTTTGCCTTTGTCCGGTGTTGCAGGTATCGATTGGGCACCGGAAAGCAACCGCATTGTGACCTGTGGCACTGACCGTAACGCTTACGTTTGGACCCTGAAGGGTGATGTGTGGAAGCCGACTCTGGTCATCCTTAGGATCAACCGTGCTGCTCGATGTGTTAAGTGGTCCCCCAAGGAAAACAAGTTTGCTGTGGGGAGCGGATCCCGCCTTATCTCTGTCTGCTACTTCGAGCAGGACAATGACTGGTGAGATGATCAGGTTACTGGGCAAATGACACCACAGACACCACTTTGGAAATTGGAAATTTGGGATTCAAGTAGTTTATTTTTTTTTATTTGATCCTAATTGAACGTTTGTTTTTAAATCAAGCCTTTACTTTTAGAAAATCTATTTATTGGAATTTTTCAAGATTCATCATCAGAAGTGTAAAGATTTTCTTCCTCTTTTTCTTCTTCTTCTTCTTTCGGCTTCTTCCATTCGCCACAGCGGATCATCCGTCTTCACACCCCCCTGTCCTCTACATCTGCCTCTTTCACCCCAACTACCTGCATGTCTTCCCTCACCACATCCATAAACCTCCTCCTTGGTCTTCCTCTTTTTCTCCTTCCTGGTAGCTCCATCCTCAGCATTCTCCTACCGATGTACCCCATGTTGCACCACTGCACATGTCCAAACCATCTCAATCTCGCCTCCCTCACCTTGTCCCCAAAACATCGTACATGTGCTGTCCCTCTAATAAAGTCATTTCTAATCCTGTCCATCGTCGTCTCTTCCAACGAAAACCTCAACATCTTCAGCTCTGCTACCTCCAGCTCCACCTCCTGTCTTTCACTCAATGTAACTGTCTCTTAGATTTTCAAATATATTTGACTTTATTTTCTACACGTTTGGGACAAAAGTATGTGGATACCCAACCGTTACTCCCAAATGTGTTTTTAAAGAATAACTGTGTAGGCTGTAGCATTACAGTTTATCTTCTCTGGAACTTGAGCTTTTTTCAGCATGACAATGTACAAACTGAGCTTTATGAAGACGTGATTTGAGAAAGTTGGAGTGGAAAGACATGAGTGTCCTGCACAAAGCCTTGACCTGAACAACTCTGGGATGAAGTGCACCCCAGACCTCCTGACCCAACATCACATGCTTTATTTTGTCTGAATGATCACTTTATTTTGTCTGGTGTCTGAATGATCACAGATCCCTACAGCCACACTCCTTGACATATGACATATGACAGCAATAGAATATAGTTTAAAAGCACATGGGTGTGTCGGTCTGGTGTTCACAAACTATAGCTGTATAGTGTATTATAGTATTTATGACTAGCTCTCCGTGTGATATTCAGGGAGGAATGCTTACATTTATAGTAAGTCCTTTTAGAAAAGGATATCATATCTAAATGTTTTTTTGTTATTTGCAGGTGGGTCTGTAAGCACATTAAGAAGCCTATTCGCTCTACTATTCTGTGCTTGGACTGGCATCCGAACAACGTCCTGCTGGCGGCTGGGTCATGTGATTTTAAATGCAGGTTGGCTTGAACCTTTCTTTTAAATTTGGGATTATTTGTCATTATTTAGGAGTACAATTGTAACATCTCATAACGATTGTTGTCGGACTCGAGCCCTGAGTTCTGCCTCATTTAACATAACAGATTGAGTTCATTAATGAATTTGTAATAACTTGTGGACCTCAGGACTACATCCTTAAATTATGGTAACTCCGGCCTGCTGTTACGCAATGCATCAAAATGGCATCTTTTATAAAATTGATATCACTTTTAATCACTGCTCAAGTAGACAATCACTGTATCTTTCTTGCAGGATTTTCTCGGCCTATATCAAAGAGGTGGAGGAGAAGCCAGCTCCAACTTCATGGGGCTCTAAGATGCCATTTGGAGAGGTGATGTTTGAGTCGTCTGGCACTGCAGGTTGGGTGCACGGCGTTTCTTTCTCCGAGAGTGGGAATCGCGTGGCCTGGGCGAGTCACGACAGCACAGTGGCTGTGGCTGAAGGAGGGAAGACTGCTGCGTGAGTTGAGCTATCAGTGTAACCTTTGTGTTTGAAATGTCCTGTTCAGGACTGTGATAGATCTAAAGCTGATCACAGAAATGCTGGACATCATGAGATGCCAGTTCTTATAATGACTTATCTAAATATTTCTGCAGGATTTACTAAATTTCTGTAAATGTTCATTTTATTTGGCACCATGGTTAATTCAATATATATACACAGTATATATATATATGTATATGTATATATATATATATATATACATATACACACACTACCAAAAGTATTGGGTCACATGGTCATAAGTATGGTATGTGATTTTGAGCATTGCATTCCACATTTAGTCCCAATTTACTC
This sequence comes from Silurus aristotelis, assembly GCF_946808225.1. NCBI lineage: Eukaryota > Metazoa > Chordata > Actinopteri > Siluriformes > Siluridae > Silurus > Silurus aristotelis. The sequence goes on along the minus strand of NC_139594.1, from coordinate 8,828,235 downwards.
TTATAAATCCCTCCACTCTTCTGGGACGAAGTTCCACTAGATTTTGGAGTGTGCTTGTGGATATTTGTGTACATCAGCCACAAGGGTATTACCATGCTGGAACAGGTTTGAGTTTCCAAGTTCAAGTGAATTCAAAAGTTTACTACAGCGCATCTAAAGACGTCCTGTACAGTTGAGTGTCTCCAGTTTTGTGGTAACTGTTTTTGGAAAAGAACCACAAATAGCAGGAAACGTCAGGTCCCAATACTTTTGCCAATAAAGTGTGTGTGTATATTTATATATAAACAAACTTGGTTGGTGTATGTCGCTCACAAAACTCCATAAAAGACCAAAAAACCTGTATTGAATACAACAGTGGAAAAAAAAGTCAATGCCAATAAAAATATCTAGCTTTAACAGCACCAGAACCAATTGAATTCTGAAAGCTATTTGCAGAAAAGGACAAGGACAAATGCTAAACAAAAATTTTAGTAATTTAACCTCAACCTCATATTTTGTATATAAACCCTGCAAAGGATATGATTTTAGACCAAGCAAATAATACATTATTTATTCTTCTATGCGAGTGTTTTTTTTTCCCTGAAATTTTTAGGATTGTCATGAATACATAATTTGTTGAATGCATTTCTAGTATGAAGTAAGTTGCAAGTTTTTCCTTTCTCTATTTCTGTTATGGCAGCATTACTAGTCTGACCTCAGAGACTCTTCCCCTGCTCTGTGTGACCTTCATCACTGAGAACAGCTTAGTGGCAGCAGTAAGTACTGGATATTCACACACTTCATTATGATAGAAGACCCTTAAAAGTGCGAGAGCTTGATTTTATTGTGAAATGTGTTTCAGGGCCACGACTGTTACCCCATTCTGTTTGTCTACGATGCTGGAAAGGGGGCTCTGACTTTTGGGGGGAAACTCGATGTTCCCAAGCAGAGTGCTCAGAAAGGCATGACTGCCAGGGAGCGCTTCCAGAACCTGGACAAGAAAGCCACGTCAGACACCAAGGAGGCTGTGCTGGAGTCCCTGCACAAAAACAGCATCAGGTTTTTGTTGTTCTATTTTCTATAAATATCTTGATTAGCTGGACAGTGAACTTTGAGGGGTGGGGCATTGTTTATAGCAGGGGTCACTTACCTTTTTGAAACTGAGAGCTACTTCTTTGGTACCGATTAATGTGAAGGGCTACCAGTTTGATACACACAGTTTTCAGTTTGATCTGAAATAACAAATTTGCTCAATCTACCTTTTATTATATGTTATTATTAATGATATTTATCTATGTGAAGACACTGATCATGTTAATGATTTTGCATAATAATTATCAACAATGATTTAACAAAGTAGGAAACAGCTATTTTTAGAAAAGGCCCGCGGGTTTTCAGTTGCATTTAAGGGTCTTTGCTCTAGGGCCCAGCGGTGGCAGCTTGGTGGTGCTGGGGTTTGATCTTGTGACCATTTTAAACTGATTTAACGTTCTCTTTCACTAAAACAGAGCCTTGAGCTAGAATATTTGGACATTTATCACACAAAACATTCTCTTTATGCCCATAAGAACAGATTAACTAACCCAAAATCTGTCTCTCAGTCAAATCTCAGTGCTTGATGGAGGGAAAACTAAGTGCACCAGATTTTGCACCACTGGCATGGATGGAGGGATGGCCATATGGGACATAAAGGTGACACTCATGTTTCTCCAATTTTTTTCCCCCTCTTAATGAAAATGATCGCTATAGCATATAGTAGCATCAATACTGAAAATGTGATTACTGAAAAATCTTTTTCTCTACACAGACCATTGAATCTGCACTGAAGGATCTGAAGATTGTCTAGAAATGGACTTGATGAAAGACTGGATATTGTCGAGTGCTGTTTTTAAGTAAAAAAAAAAAAAAAAGAAACTAAAATAATAATATGGATTGTCAATTATGTAATAACATTTATTCTTTTACAAGCAGCTGAACAAGGCAGCTGTGATGTGATGCTGCAGTGCACTTATATCATTTTGATACTATTGGGAATAGAATGGTGTTTATGACTTTCGGTACTGCTCCTATATTAACTGTCATACAAAAGTTTCAATAAAAGTAAAAGTGGGGAGAAAAAAAACAAACAAAAAAAACCCACGAAACAAATCGGTTATTTTTGGAACAAGAGATTTTATTAAATCTTCGTATGGAACAATTCACATTTTATACAAAAAGAAATTCATAATAATAAAAAAAAAGATTTAATAGTGGCCTATGGTTGTGAGAGCTCACTGGGTAAAGTTGAAATGTTTAAATTAGATCATGCTCAAGAGACTCTCATGCATAGAAATAAAAAGTTTACTGTAAGAGCTCTGGTCAGGAACTCAGAACTTGTTTGATTTATAGGTAATATTTGTAAATATATAAGCTCGCGCAGTTTTTTTCTTCCATTTTGTGCTTCTTAAACACACTGAAATACGTTTCTGTAGATTTGTAGTGACGTTCACTAGCACTTGTTTACTGTTTAAGAGAACTTCAGAGCTCTTTGGTAACACACTGACCTCATCCGTCTCCACCCTCGGATCATGTGACTTAAGCCACGGCCGTGTGTAACCTGTCCTCTGGGATGTCCATGGGAACATACCACAGACAGACGTTAGCCCCCCCCCCCACATCTATCCTATAATAAATGAGTCTGCTCTTAGGCCCCTTCAATACACTTTCCCTGTATACATAGAAATATTTTTCCACTGCAATGAGCTCAGCTCTGCTTGACAGAGGCGTGATAAATTCATGATATTCGGAGTAAATAGATATTCACACGACCGGTAAACTGAAAACCAGACAATTGCTGGCAGTTTATTAAATAATATTACAGGGCAGTGTTTGCACACCAACATCTACCCATAGTAACACCACATTTCCACTCCAAAAGATATGTTTGATGCTTTATAAAGTCTTAGTGGCGCACGATATTCTGCGATTAGATCAGGGAAATGGAAGATGCATTGGTCAGGGAGGGAGAAAGGGAAGGAGAGACGCTTGACCTGTAACCTCCATCTGCCCAACTGGATAACCAAATGGTCCATAAAGTAGTGGGGATATTGGTCTATTAAAAAAAAAAAAAAATCTAAATTTCAGAGAAGAAAAAAAAATTCCTGACGATCAGAAAAACGCAGCTTGTGACGAATACTGTTTCAACTGTCAGTGTCATCTTAATCGTTTCAGCTGGCAAAGTAACATGAAGGCATCATAAACGTTACTATATTCACATTTCGGCACAAGAACAGCCACAGATGAGACACCCCACAGTTCTGACAATGAAATTAAACATTGCACAGGATGGGGTGGCAGGCATATCAAGGTAACTATCTTCTGCTTTAAAAAAAAAAAAAAGAAAAGAAAAGAAACGAACACAGGCGCGCTCGCACACGTGCGCATTTGAAAGCGTATGTCAAGGAGAAAATGTCCACTAAACACACCGGAATCATGAAAATAAGAGCAAATGTTTTTTACTTGCACTTGGCACATGTACATGCGAAGCTTCTAGACTTGATGGCTGTAACTCAGACACTTCTTGCTTTAGTATTATAGGAAAAAGGGAGTCTGGGCGCCAAAATTCAGTTTTTAAAAAGCCACGAATGGGGAACGGACAGTGAAACATCTACACATAACAGACAAGAAGGCTACAGCTAGGCTTGCTTACAAAATGCCCTCTCTTCTTAACCCCTCTCATAGCAGCGCCAGAGGAGGGAGAAAAAGCGCTCCCTCCCCCCCCCCCCCTCAAAATACAACTCCGTGCCCTGTGGTGTGAAGGATGCAGGGGGTTGAAGCGCTCAGTCGGTCTCTAGGATTAGTGGAGGCTGCTCGTTTTCCTCGTCCAGGTGCAAGGCGTTCACATCGTCCTCCACACCAGCGCCGCCTACCGCGCCCTGATCCTCGGGGTAACCTACAGGAGAGCAGTCGTGTACATGTTACACAAGGCTTCATGCAGATAAAAGCTGAGCATGCGGAGTTCTAACCTTTGGCAATGGCAGTGCTGTAAGTTTGTGCCACTAGTGGGCGCTCATGGGATGTCTGCTCTAGGATTTCATTTGCAGGTTCTGCACTTCCATCTAACCTGTAAACACAATTCACATACATATTAAGGGTTCCCCCTTCGGAGACATTATTTATATAGAAAATTAAAAAGTGATAATGAATTCTCAGTTCTGACCGTCGTCTCCATTGACAGTGCAGTAACAATCCAACATAAACCTGTCAATAAATGTTCTGATATAAGACAGTTTTAAGGAAGTACAGTTTATTAGTTGCTTAACAAGCTGCAGTTTCCGTCTTTTTTTGTGTGGGCTTCCCACAGTAAAACGCTCAAATAAAGCCGTTCAAGTGCATTTTACTGTTCGTCTGGTGTCAAAATGCAACCCAACACTCGTGGAGGGAAGTGCAATCTGCCTTCTCACTCATACATGAGCTCACAGATGCTCCAGAACGCTTTGTTTCACTGTGATTGACAGGAGCAAGAGGATGCAGTCCTTCCCACCAAGACATCATGAATGTCTGTGGCTTTGTACACAACAAACACGCTTTTCTCCACTTTTACAAACTCAATTCTTATGTCATAAGCGACGTGGCATGCATATTTATGCTGCTATACAGTAAATCTTTTTTCTGTCCAACTTTCCATAAACAGAAACATATTTGCTGCCAAACCAGTGCACTCGAAGAGGAATAAACCACTTCCTATTTACAGGGTTCCCACAGTTTTATGAACACCAGATTCAAGGACTTGATAAAGCACCATTTATTTTAAATAAAGCACCTATCAGATTTACACACACATTTTATATATATATATATATATATATATATATATATATATATATATATATATATATATATATATATATATATATATATATATATAGCTATAGAGTCATGAAAGACCACTTACAGTATTTGAAATGTTTTAATGTATATGTTAAGTGAAATGTTAGAGTAATAATTATGCTTCAAATGTGTGGGAATGTATTGTTTTTAAAATCCCAAAACAAATATTCTGGTAGTGATGGGGACGTGATCAGTTTCGCTATCATTTTAGCTGTCTGGCTAGCATTTCATTGTATCCAGACAGACTACTGTCAAGTTTAAAGCAACATTTTACTAAACCTAAATGTATTTCATTTACTGTATACCTATATTTATTTTCAAGTATTTCCAGGCCTTGAATCCATGTGTCTGAAATTCAAGTACTTTCAAGAAGAGTGTGATAATTATATGGGAACATGGAAAGGAGTTCCTGTTGCACTGTGACTGAAGAATGATATGGTAACTATAGTTTTATATATATATATACACACACACACACACACACACACACCGTAATTTCCGGACTATAAAGCGCACCCATATATAAGCCGCACCCACTGAATTTGACAAATATTTTTATTTTTAACATAAATAAGCCGCACCTGTGTATAAGCCGCTATCCAGTGTCTACACTGAAACTAATGAACTTTACACAGGCTTTACTGAAAGACAGTGTCTGTTACACGGTGTAACGGGTGAAATATGTCGTGGCTCCTTTAAGACCAGAGCGGCATTTTGGGAACAGCACGTTACTGCATTCTTCCGGTATTACTGTGTGTGTGTGTGTGAGACTGAGGATTATGTGCTCATTATTTTCTGATGCTTATTTCTAAGTTTCTTTGACTAACCCGTAACGCTGTTGACAAGAAAAAATTAAAAAAGCACACGTTTTGAAAACCTGTCTGTGCTTATATGATTAAATTTGCAACTGGAGTTAGTGATCTCTCCCTTCACCCAGACTCAACGCACTACAACCGCTTGTATCTAAACAGTAGCTGACCAAGAAAGTCATTGTTCACTGTCTTCCTCCTTCCTTTCACAACTATTTCTCTCTGGAGTTTATCTTTTTGCATCGTCGTGCGTAAAAAAAAAAAATCAACACTGGTGAAAGTTTTTCTCCCGATGCCGTGCAGCTCAGAACACAGGTGAGGTGCGTTTTTTCGTTTCTGTTCAGAAATTGCATTGGTCTAATGTTATGTCGCTCAGTTTTTTGGCTTGAAGTTTGTAAAACCGGGAAAAACCCAGGAAAAATCTCACTATATATGAAACTCTAAGAGTGAGTGCATTACTTGTGCTGCTTCATCAGTGTGCATTCTCCGCCTTCCTGTGGGTCCAGGTTGTACAGGTAAAGGTAGCCGTCTGCCGCCGCCACCAAAAGTCGGGGAATCTTCTGGATACTGAGGAAGGAGAACCAAAATTTTGGTAAATAATCTACATCAGTGCTGCTTACAAATAAAACACCACATTAAAAAAAAAGGTCATTCTCACATAGCTAGAGAGCAGATGTTCTTGTGTCCTGAAAATGGCAGTCTGACTGTAGCGAAGGCCCGACCTTGTGTGAACATCTCGGACACCTGCGCAGGCAGATACGTAGTGGAGGCCATCAGTACTTTCCCAAAGTAACCTGTCCAAGTAGTGGGTTCCTCCTGAGGCCTGTTCGTATAGAAATAGAGTATAGCAAAATCAGAAGAAAATAGGTACTGCAAAAACTAAATGAAAACTTTTAAAGCTGATGGAAATCACAGCAGGGGTTAAATCAGTAGCACATACTTTTCTCTCTGTGTCTCCAGCTTAAAGATATGAACCGTCTCTGTGTTGCTTGAGGCAGACAGATAAAGTCCTTCCATACTAAAGGCTAGGGAGCAGATACTCACACATCTGGAAAGATAAATATAGAATGTTTTCACATCTCTGCCTGCAATGACTGATTACACTCTCGCTATATTTATATATTTTACACTCTGCAAGCATTTTCATGCAGTGCTAGCAGTTACCTCTTCACCCCTCTCCTGAACTCGAAGAGCTTCTGGCCCTCTGGAATGGAGAACACCCGAATGACCGTTCCCTAATAATAATAATTATTATTATTATTCACAAAATGGCAAAAACATACATAACAGGATTAAAGGTTTTCTCTTCAAACTGGTAACACAGTAATTAACCCGCACACCTTCTCAGAAGCCGTGGCAAGTTTTGTTCCACTGGCGTCAAAAGCTAGTGCTGCTAACGGGCTGTCGTGAGCAGGGATCATGTTAGCGGCCCTCTGCGAAATCAGAATATCATCAACTATTTAGGCTTTAATTGTACATCACATGTTGAACGATTCAATTCAGGAAATCTTTAGTTTGATACATTTGGAAATCGACATGGAGATCTGAAACCTACCAGATTAACGGTGTCAAAAACCTGCACTTCCCCTATTGTTGCACTTCCAGGATACCCCAGGTAGCAGTTATCATTACTGATTGATAGTGAGCATAATCCTGAAAATTAAGATAAGATTCAGATAATTAACAAAAAAAATTCTATCCATTATTTACTACTTAGTCCTCAGTACAGCAAACATCAATCATCTTCCACAACCTCCTGACACCTATCGTTAGACTTTCACTTCCTAAAGCATCAGTATTAGTGTTCCAGCCTCCTGATGTAAAAGGGGAACATCCTGCTGTGAAAGACGATCCTGTGATGCACTGTGCAGAATTACAGACGCTTTTGTAAAATCCTGTTCTGTTTGTAAAAACTCTAGCTCTAATTCAAGTTGGTTTTTTTGGGGGGTTTTTTTAATGATGAAAAAGAACAAGGAGGAGGGAGGGAAAAAAAAAAAAAAAAAACTGTGCACCTGATGGATTTGGAGGAGTCTCTCGAATCGTATGCAGCACTTTCATATCCCTGATGTTGTGGATATACAGCGATTCTTCCAGACATACTATCAACCTCTGTTTGAAATAAAAGAATCGAAAGCATTTCAGCCATTTTATGCAACATTTGGATAATCGAGAGAAATACTTACACACCCATAAACTATACACAAACTAAAGATATAGAGATTTAACAGCCTGTGATCCTACACTATCGACAGAGCCTTCATATCACCATTTAAATGTCGATATATACGCATGGACGTACCTGTCTGTTCAGTTTCACAGCCAGGATAGTGTTTGAGTAGCTGTAGTTACATATCTCGGTTCCCTTCTTGAAATGACACACTTTGAGCTTTCTGGGTGCCTTGAGGCTCACAATAGCCACAAGGCTACTGGAGAACAGTCTTTCCACAATACAGACATCTTCCGTGTCAGCTACAAGGGAAAAAAGGAGATGCACACACTCTTAAACATAGACATCACTTAAAAGCAATGATTAGATCTAGACTGCTTTGAAATCAGACATGATACTCAGTAAAAACCACCATATACAAGAGGGAAAACAAACAATCAACCATCATCAGTAGCTCTATGTCTTCACTACTAAAATTACAGTAGTGATACACTACTAATACAGTTTTTAAGTAATACATCATATGCTATTATTTCTTTTGAATTTTTTTTTCACTTTAACATCTGCTTTCTCTGATACTCAAAACCAGGAACTGCTACTTAGCAAACTGTTGAATCACTGGGCAGTGTAACAAGCGCAGAGGAAAAGGCTATCCGCCCTTTTCCACATACACAGGATCGGCTAGTGTTACTGTGAAAGACAAGGGAGCTAGAGTATGCTCACATCTACTAAGAGCGCACGCTCAGTTCTGAGCTGCCAATTTTAAAAAATATCAGAAATCAAACCTGTAATCCTTATAAGAAACTGAAAAAAGCTGCACAAGGAATTTAAGCCATAGATAAATTATTTAAAAAAAAAAAAGCGTGGCCTAGATTAATCGAATAATAATTATAATTTTTTTTTTTTATTATTTATGAATTTGAAAAAAAAAAATTTTTTTACATTGTTTTTAACTCACTCGATTTTTTGGGTTTTCACGTTTAGTCTTTTCATTGCATCTTCCTAAAATTATTTTAGCAATTTGGGTAATTTCTTTTCTGATTGTGTAACTAAACAGAACGCATCACCACCACACTGTTGTGCAAGGTTCTCAAAACGTCTTCGTCTACCAGGAATCACCCAGGTGAGCCTGTGTTCTCATATCCGCTCAGATTTACACAGGTAGTTGTGAGCAGAGAGTAAACATAGCTCACATTTGAGTTTTCATACTAAATTTTCCTTTACTCAGAATCAAAGTAAACAATTCGGAAGAAATGATAACAGCATGTGCTTTAAGATTTATATAAACGCAGTCTACTCATGATATGACAAGATACTTACTACATTCATAAATCTGTTCCAATTTGTCAACTGAGGACAAAGAGAAGAACTTGTATCCGGATTTCGTACCAACTGCTAAGGACCTGCCAGACGAGAAAGAGGGGATCGTTAAAAAGAAGAACCATATTTTTCACTCTTTAATTAGGTAAATATTGAACACACTGGTGACTGATTGTTTACACACGCCAAGTACTGCAACACATTGGCATAAGTGTTACTAACGAATAAACAGGATTTTATTCCCAAATTAATAAAACGAACAACTGATTGACATTAATGGTGCAATATCAAATGTGAGTATTAAAGCGGCGTATTTACAAAACACAGAATTACGTGATTGTGCTGCTGATTTCAGACTGAGGAGGCGTGTCTATAAAAATGACTGACAGGAGGCTCAGCCAATCACAAACCACCAATATAGACCTAAAGGCAACCTGTTTTCTTTGCCATAAAATGCACTCGTGTTGATGTTCAAGTTAGTAAATATTTAATAATGTACATCCGTTAGGGATTATTTATACCAAAACATTTAATAAATCACAGCTTTAACACTAAATCTGACTATTGTAGACAGAACAGGAAGCTAAAGCCCCAGCTAGCCGCTAGCAAAAACAGCCCACAAACCATGAGCTTTATCTCATGACTGACTTTCAAGTTACATCAACATTATTTTTTTTTATAAATGCCAACAGGTCTGTTATGTAACCAAACAAAAACCAAACAATGACAACCAAGCACAAAGTGTATAAAAGGCTACCATGGCTAAGCTGGACATTTCCACGTCCAACACGTTTCATGCTGTTTCTGGTTAGTTATCTGGTGAATCAGTGGACGTTCCCGTTAGACTAACAGGTTACACATTTACAGAGATGACCAGTAATATTTCTCATTAAATATGTTTATTACAGACATTATGAATAAAAGTTATTAGCTCTGAAAGGAACTTGCTGTCCGTCTTCGAGGAGAACATGCATAATAACTAAGGCACTGATTAAGCTAGAAAGATGCAGTCAACTTTTTCAGTTATCCAGCTGGCTAGATATTTAATTAGTTAGATTTGATCAATTATACAAGATGTTGTACATATACAGTATCATAAAAAAAAAAACAACAACTGCCAGCTTATAACATAAGCACAGTGAAATGCTAAAGCAGGCCTCATCCCCGAGCCCCAGTGAAACAGTTCCCCGCTCAGCCTTACGTGTTGTCCTGGTTGAAGTTGGCGAAGAGCAGCTGGCTGCAGCCGGCCTCTCCGCTCTGACTGGCTAGGTTCATGAGCACACCATCTACAAGTCAAGTCAAAATTCGAAACTGCAATAAATACGGTTAGGTTTTTTGTTGAAGAATGAAGGTGTCTCCAACACTTTAATCAGTCTAACGAGGACATTGAGATGCAGCCTCGCGTCGATCACTGATTGTGGTGGTGTTGTTTTTCTCCCTCAAGTGTTTGCAGCCTATCATTATACGCATGCGCAGTAGCTACAACGTGCGTCCCTGTCAGTGTTAATTTAAAGAGAAAAGCTGGATGTGGGTCTGTGTAAGAAGGAGAGAAGTGGAGCTGAAAAGAAGCAGGAGAGAAGCAGAAGAGAAGCTGGAGAAGAGCTGGAAAGAAGCAGGAGAGACGCTCGAGATGAGATCCTTAAAGAGGGATTTCAGGATCCTGGTGGAGACGGTACGCAGCACATCGCCTACAACGAGGATCATAGTGTCAGGACCTCTTCCCACTTACCAGCGAGGGGCTGAGAAGTTTAGTAGACTCATTGCACTAAATTAATGGTTACAGTCATGGTGTCGAGAGCACAAACTTCTCTTTGTTAATAACTGTTTCTGGGAGCGTCCTAGGTTCTTCCGCCCTGATGACCTGCACCCCAGCAGAGTTGGAGCAGCAGTGCTATTAGATAACATCTCTAGGATACTTCACACCATCTGACTGGTAAGACATCAGGAAATCTTTAACTATGAGAACACGCATACAACTGACCAAATAGTTACAAGTGAGCACACAGCCCAGTTTATAGAAACCATATTTATTCCTCGTGTAGTAAAACCAAGAATTAAATACACAAGATCCAGAAATAATCTTATTGCAGTTAAAACTGAAAAATGCCAGATAAGTAACCTACATAGTGCCTCTCTTAATGTCAGTCAGAAATTAGGATTCAGCTTTAAATCATTTGAAGTGCTCGTTCTTAAAATTGTACTTTCAGACATACATAGAAAACTCGCTCTGGTCACCGTGTACAGACCCATAGGACCCTACGCTGATTTTCTTCAAGAGTTTGCTTGTTTTCTTTCAGACCTCTTGATCAGTTTAGATAAAGTGCTGCTTGTAGGAGATTTTAATATTCATGTAGATGATGTAAACGATGCTCTAGGATTATCATTTGTCGACTTATTAAACTCTTTTGGAGTTACACAAAAACGTCACCGGACCAACTCATCGCTTTAACCACACACTAGACTTAATAATATCCCACGGAGCAGATGTCACTGATATAGATATTTTACCTCAGAGTGATGACATCACAGAGCATTATCCCATTCTGTACACACTACCGATATAACAGATTAGCCGTGTTTCACCACATCGACCTGGTAGGACTATTGTTCCGACCACTAAGGACAGATTCATAAATAACCTAATTTCTCACTAAACCCATAACTGCTAATAATCTTAAAGAAATGACTAACACATATACCTTATCCTCACTAGCACATTAGACACTGTTGCCCTGTTAAACACTGTTAAAAAGGTTAAAGAACAAGCACCTGCACCTTGGTATAATGGTCATACGCATGCCCTCAAGAGAACAGCACGTAATCTGGAAAGAAAATGGAGGAAAACTAAATTGGAGGTATTTAGAATTGTGTATGAAGACAGTATGCTTAGCTACAGACAGGCGCTAAAAGCTGCTAGAGCTGAACACCTGAGCAAACTCATAAATAACAACAAAAACAATCCCAGGTTCCTTTTTAGTACAGTAGCTAAATTAACTACAAATCAGGTATCTGAAAAATGTGTTCCATCACAGTTTAGTAGTGAGGACTTTATGAATTTCTTTACTGAAAAAATAGATAACATTAGAAAAACAATTGTGGCGGTCCAACCTCTGACAGCATCTCCTGACATTATCTCACCTACAACTCCACAACTACACTGTTTTACATGTACAGGACAGGAAGAGCTGTATAATGTTATTACCAAAGCTAAATCAACAACATGTCAGTTAGATCCCATTCCAACTCATCTATTGAAGGAAGTGTTATATACAGCTGGTGAGCCTCTTCTCAATATTATTAACTCCTCACTATCTTTAGGTCACATCCCTAAACCCCTCAAGTTAGCAGTTATTAAGCCCCTCATTGAAAAACCTAATCTGGATCCAAACACACTATCGAATTACAGACCAATTTCAAATCTCCCATTTATGTCTAAGATTTTTAGAAAAGATTGTCGCTGCCCAGTTATGTTCCCACTTGCAAGAGAACAATATCTTTGAAGAGTTTCAGTCAGATTTTAGGCCCCATCATAGCACAGAAACTGCCCTAGTTAAAATCACTAATGACCTGTTTTTAGCTTTAGACCAAGGCTTCATCTCGCTGTTGGTTTTACTAGATCTTAGTGCTGCGTTCGACACTATAGACCATGATTTCCTCCTAGATCGCTTACAGAATTACATCGGCAATCAGGGACAGGCATTAAGCTGGTTTAAATCCTACCTGTCCAATCATTACCATTTCGTAGACTTAAATGGAGAGTTATCCAGGCTAATGCTAGTAAATTATGGCATGCCACAAGGTTCAGTTCTAGGACCCCTGCTTTTCACAATATACATGCTTCTGTTAGGAAATATTATTAGAAGGCATGGAATTAGCTTCCATTGTTATGCTGATGATACCCAGCTATATATCTCATCTAAACCAGGCGATACAGCTCAATTAGCTTGTATAACTGAGTGTGTTAAAGAAATAAGAGATTGGATGACCCATAACATTCTACTACTAAATTCTGATAAGACGGAGATTTTGATTACATATGAAAATTACTTCATAGGTGATTACACAAACTAATGTGATTGTTTTTTAGACATCTAATGTGGTCGAATATGGATATTTCCACATGAGAAAAAAAAACCCCAGAAAATCACATTGTCTGATTTTTTAAGAATTTATTTGCAAATTATGGTGGAAAAAGTATTTAGTCAATAACAAAAGTTTATCTATTTGGTGACCAAATACTTATTTTCCACCATAATTTGCAAATAAATTCTTTAAAAATACTTTTTATAAATACTTAAAAAAAAAAATATATATATATATATATATATATATATATATATATATATATATATATATATATATATATATATATATATATATATATTTTTTTTTTTTATTATTATTTTTTTTTTTTTCCGCCTTAGAAATATTGCTAAGATAAGAAACATGTTATCTATATCTGATGCAGAGAAGCTCATCCATGCATGACCTCCAGACTGAACTACTGTAATGCATTACTAGGTGGTCATATATTAATGATGCAGGACAGAAAATATGACTATATAACCCCAATCTTATCATCCCTACACTGGTTAAGTTTCGAATTGACTACAAACTATTGCTACTTACTTACAAAGCCATAAATGATTTGGCTCCCCTGTATCTATCCAGTCTTCTCACACGCTACAATCCATCACACTCTTTGAGATCTTAAAACTTTGGACTTCTAGAATAGCAAAGTAAACTAAAGGCGGTACAACATTCTCACATTTAGCTCCTAAACTTTGGAATAGTCTTCCTGACAGTGTTCGGGACTCAGACACACTCGCCCAGTTTAAGTGCAGATTAAAGACGTATATTTGATATTACATATCGTGACCTTGTGCTCCAGTACATCTGATCAAATGCACATTATCAACTACCAATTACCAATTACAACCAATTCCTCTACACTGCTTCTCTTTCTCTACCCATCCCGAGGCATTACGAGATTGTGCCAGCTCCAGTTGTGTCCCACCTTATGAAGATTATGGACCTTTAAAGAGTAGATACTGAGCCAGCAAACATCCTGAACCATCTAGAGACGTACCAGTGACATTTGGATCCAACTTTGGACATTGGACCCATGATGTTGGGTCTATGTTTGCCTCAGATGTTGAGCTATTTTATGAGTTGCTCAGTAGCTCCTGTTTATATAATGTCAACTGACTGTATAAGACTGTAGAAAGGACATTACTCATAATCATGCACTCCGGTGCTCATGGTAGTTCTCACTCTACAGTGTTTTGTTTAGTTCTTAAGATTTATAATCACACTCTTGATATCACCCAAATAAGGATGGGTTTACCTGAAATACACTTGCATGGTCGGGTAAGTCTATAAGTTTATAATAATAATAAATCACATTGTTAACTGAATTATATAAAATTGTAGGGAGGTAAATTTAAGATTATTAATAAATGACTACAACTCTAAATAAGAACTGGAGATAATACCACGAATCAGAAAAGAACAGACAGGAGTTGTGAGAGTGTAAAGAGAGACATGAAATCTTTAGGTTCTCCAGAACCAGGGTTTGAAACCTGACTGTCATGTCGTGTGTGGGCCAAACAGGGGCGCTCTTGATACATAATACCCAGTATTGTGTATGGAGGGAATGTGCTTGCCTTGACTTGTTTGGGAACTCTTGATCGACAAATGCACTGTAGAAAAATGCACGAATAATAGTTTCTCTTTTAGTAGAGGTCTTTAAAAACATCTGGGTTATAGCATTGTTTTTCTAACTGCAACTCTGGAATTCTGGTCAAATATGCAGACAGACAGACAGACAGACAGACAGACAGACAGACAGACAGACAGACAGACAGATAGATAGATAGATAGATAGATAGATAGATAGATAGATAGATAGATAGATAGCACACTACCAAAAAATAAGAAATAATTTGCAATTCTGATTGACCAGAATCACCTAAATGTTATAAAACCATTAAAGAATATATCAGCTATGTTAATGTCTGGTGTATTGCAATTATGTACAAATGCTTAACAGTGTGTGTGTGTGCGCTCCCTGTTTATTCCAGAGGAGCAAATGGGCGGTCAGGGGATTTAAAATGACCTCTCAAGCCTGATCTGCAGCACAGATGCAGTATGATGTACGGGTGCGAGGCTTCTTCATGGCTTTGCAGGTTTCTCATGAACTTCTGCGCGCTTTCGGAGTAAATGAAGTACCCAGAGTTCACGTGCGACGAGCGCGCGATCCAGTGGATCCCGAGCTGCAGGAAGGGGCTGCCCGCCCGCGCGCGCGCGCGCGCGCACACACTCACTCACGCACGCACACACACATACACACGCAGTCACCATGTTCATCTGCAGCATGGATTTCAGGAATACTAAGTATGAAAGGTAAAAAATGCATTCAAGACTGCTTACTTTTCAGCCTCAACTGTACTTGCTGTGAGTATCTCTATCTATCTATCTATCTATCTATCTATCTATCTATCTATCTATCTATCTATCTATCTATCTATCTATCTATCTATCTATCTATCTATCTATCTATCTATCTATCTATCTATTTTTCTTTCTGTCCAAACAGATCTATTGATTATCAGAAACACCTCCCTGACTATTGCTCTATAACTGTATAACTTGTTTCTAGTTCTGTTGAGGGTCCAGAAAAATCAGTACACAAAAGATGAAGAATTTGCTCATCTGAGAAACAGATCAATCAGGTGACTTCAAGAAGCCTTTATTTTTTTTTACTGCTTTGTTGAACTGAAGGTACTGAGATGAAGTTGGACTATGCTGATAGTCAGGGTTTGCAGTGTGCAGTATAGTGTACTGATCACAGCTGTGTATTTATGTTATGTGCAAAGGAATCTGTGTGTAAAGGATGTTGACAGGATGGGGTAGAGTTTCCTAGAGGATAAGCAAAGTTTTATGTTTTCCTTTTTTGGGGAGAAAAAAGCCGGATGGCTCAGATCTTGACTGTACCCCCAAACTATTCCGTTTTGCTCAATGATTCTGTATATTGTTAATAATTCTTGCTGCATTTTCACAGTTTTTTGCTTTTCATTTAAAGTTGGGAAAGTATTAGAAGTAGAAGAACATTCGGAATATCTTCACCTGTCCATGGAAGATTCAATTTGCTAATTAAAGCATGCAAACCTTTCCCCCATGATCTTAAATCTTTTTTTTAAAGAGAATTTTTTGCATTCTCTTCAGGACCGGACTCGTCATGTTTGTTTTTATAGATCTCTGACATTACCCTTGTGTGTCTGCGTTTTGGTATCAGTCTATCTGTACACATGGTTTATAACCTAAACAATGACACTGCTCATGTATGCATATTTACAGCGTATGTTTGTGACACTTCTTAATGTTTCACCCAGACATTATAAACACAATGAAGTCCTAAAATATGTATGTCTCCTTAAATAAAGCAAGGGTGTGTGTTCCAGCTTAGACTCAAGCTCTCAAGGGAAGAGGTTTCCATTCATTGTGTGCATTGTGTCCTTTGCATGCGGGTCAGAATAACCTGGCATAAATCATCGGGGTGTGTTATAGGAAAATAATCAATGGTGGAGTTGACACAATAGTGTTATAGATTTATTAATTTTAATGAATATCAAATGATAATGGCATCATTTATAGTTACATGTACTGTGGAATTATTCTTTCCAATATTAATTTATTGTCAAACAATGCTGTCATTAGAAATGAAGACAGTACAGCGTACCAATCAAAGAATAAAAAATAAGCATAAAAGTTGCACAGAATGTGGCAGCTGATGAGTGGCAGCAGTGATTTATATATCGCATATATTTCTTATCACGCACAATGTTATTGATAGGGTTTATTGTAAATCTTATATATTATAGCATGTGCATCAAGTGCATGAGTCCCTGTGAAGTTGCTGTAGGTATGAAAATAATAATGTTCTAGGATTTATTTATATCTTTAAATGATAGGATTAATGTTACAGATGCACTGTTTTGGAATATGGATCCAATCAGTGTCCATAAACGAATAGAAACATTGGGAAACTGCTAACAGACTTTAAGTTATTCAGCCACAAAGCATTGACCACCTATAAAAAACAACACATGCAACATACAACCAATTATATATTTTGTCTGTTATATATTAAAGCAGTATTGTTTTATTTGACATCTATTCAGTAGCATGTAAATAACAGCTTTTTTTTGGAAGTCAGCTAGGACCTGGGATTCTTTTACAGAACAGGATGTTAGAGCAGGAATGCTCAAGTTGGAGGCCCATGATTGGGGCATTACCCCCTTACATAACTTCAGATTACAACACAACTCTAGCTGCCTGGACAGTCGATATTAGGTGACATAATTGCCCCATTAAACAATAAGATCATTCAAACTGACAGAAACTGGCCTAAATAGTTAAAAACATTCAATAATGCATCCAAATGTAGTTTAACTGGTACAAGTGATTTGCTGCAGTTGTTTGTGACCAGGCAACTGGACTATTTCTAAAGGGAAATTTGGACTTAGACCCCAGAACAGATCTATTAATCATCTATTGAGGCTCAGAGATCCGGATTGTTTTGCTTCACTGGGCACAGGCTACTTGTTCAATATTCAGTGTCTCACTATTATATTAGAACAGGCTGAGCTGAAAACTACTGCTGTACACTTACACACAGTGGGGTGCTAATAAGTATATAAAATGATGTAAGCAGAATATTGTTTCGCATTGTTTCGCATTTTTCTGTCAGGTTTATTCATTTAGTGTGATAAATTATGCACATTCAGTTCACAAAGCACACCTGGGACATCTTTCCATATTTCAAATATAATCAATATCAAGATGAGAATCTACGCCTCTGTTTTATGCTTCTCGTATCTCTGTGTGTATAAAACAACTGCTAAAATGTGCCTGATGGTTTTAAAAGCATGCTCTGCAACAGACATAAAATAAGGGAGCGCTGGGGATCAACATAACATGGGGCAAAATGTAACATTGACTTTTATTACACAATGTGCTCTTTTGGCCACATTTGCTAGCCAAGATCTGCAGCCAAGTTTCAGAATGACATTAATTGTGTTTTGAAAAGATCCGTGTCAAAGTGTTTTATGCCTATAAGTTCTTTTTATTGACCTGCTTGTAATAAAACCTGTATAACTTTATTTGTCATTTCCCTGCCTACAACTTAGCAACATGAGACCAACTAACAGCAAGCGTTTAGTACAACCTCCATATGGCAGAGATAGTTGTTCTTACAATGCGTTATAACTGAGCCACCTTCTGTAAACAATGAGAACAAGTTAATGCATTTCATATGAAATAGTAAAATAAACAAAGTCCTTGAACCCTTTTTTTTTTTTTTTTTACAGAACGACACAGTGAGTAAGGAAAAATAATTGTGCTTCTTCTATCCCTGGAGAGCAATGGATGTAGTTTGTATTATGTTAGAGGTGACATGAGTGTGTGAGATTGTACCCTGTAATCGATTGATACCACATCCATAGTTTTCACCACTTTGTGCTCAGAAGACCCTGGAATAGGCTCCAGGCTTCCCTGCGGCCCTGTATAGGATTAGAGGGATAGACAGTGGATTGATGGCTGGATAGTACCAAATGATTGTCTGTCTGTAATATTATACAGGCAGTATAATGCAGTTTGGGTGGAAAATTTGTTAAATACATCATAGAATTGTATTGAATTATTGTTGGTAATAATGTATCAAGCTTTTTTGCTAAGTGGTACAAGAATCTATTACAAATAACACCACCCTTAACATACAATCACCAGAAATGGCAAAAGTACACACATCTTTCACTTAAGTAGATAAGTACAGATACTCATGTTTTAAAATACTCGGGTAAAAGAAGTTCTGACTATACTTTATTATTCAAGTTAAAGAAGTTTGGGCTCTAACATGTACTTGAGTAAAAAGTAGCCATTACTATTACCTGTTTTAGAGTCACTCTGGTAACTGGACCTCTCATCATAATAATATGAGGGCTGTCAGTCGTTTATAATATTTAATTGCTATTAATCGCATGATTGTCGTGAGTTAACTCACGATTAACTGCAACTTAATCGCACATTGTTATCTGTTCTAAATGTACCTTAAATTAATACTTTCCTTCTTTTTATACTCTAATCAACATGGACACTCTAATACTCTAATCAAATATTGCTGCTTTATGCAAATGTATATTTATTATTCGTGAAACCAAACTCAACATAGAGCATGAAGACAAAATATTCTTGTAAACGTTTTAAAGTAATTATGATGTTTTAATTTACGTAAATTATCAGGACACCAAACGGAACCTTTGCTATGTTTCCACACGGAGGATTAATGAGGTGATACCGGAGAAACTGTTACCTCTTATAACCTTCATACGGATTACATAATCAGAGAATTTTTGTATTCAAGGTAAATTTGTTTATTTAAAAGTACATTTCGAGCTTTCAATTCATATATTTATTATGTCTGAGAAGCAAGTATTCACTGAGATTTAGGTTGTTTTATTTGTGTGTTTGTGAAGAGAGATGGCAGAGAGCGCCCCCTGTCTGTTTGCTTTATTTTATAATAGCACAGTGTTTTGTTGTTATTATGAGTGTATACAAATAAAAGTACATCCTTAACAGATTCGTATGATGTATTGCTCTTTTTTGTACGATAAAAAAATACAGAGTAATTGAAGTTTGTTTCGGCGTTATGAAGAAAAAATACCACAAAAGGTGCATTTGTCGACCCCAGAGGGTTAATTGTGTGCATCATGGCGGATTTTGGTGCCGATTTGAAACGTGACGCATCAGTAAAACAAATGGTTACAAATTAAAAATTATTAGTGGAGTTTATTTATTATATATTAGTAAAGAAAAGACGTTTTGAATGAACGTGTGTTGCGTTAAGGGTTTTAATTTTGCCTCTTCTATATTTATTTATTTATATTTTTAATAAAAATGGTCAAACAGAAATGCGTGCTGCAGTAATAAAACCAGTGGCGTTAAAATTAATTAGCATTTAGACAGCTCTAATGAATATATTAATACACAACAATTAAAAACGTTGTTATCTAATGAATGTATCCAGGCTGAACATCCACCATATAGAACACAAGTATGGAAAAGATGATGATGATCAGGTGATCAGTTCTTTTGTTCTCAGTCATGTTTTTATTGCTGACTCACTCTGTCTCATCCACATTAACCCCAGACTTCTTGTTGCCTTCTATCTTGCTCATTGTGAGCTTCATAAACTAGTCTACATCTGTGGTGTGTGAGAGCCAGGAAATGATACACCAGTGGATTGAAAACGATGCACAATGAGAAGGAGAAATATTGACATTTTACCAAATAGATTAAAACTAAAGTAACGAGCCTGGTTTGAAAAGGTAAGAAGTAGAAATTACAGATATTTGTGTAAAAATGTAATGAGTAAAAGAAAATTGTTTTCCAAAAAATAAATGAAGTCAAGTATTGATTTCAGAAAAATCTACTTAAGTACAGTAGCGAAGTAGTTGTACTTTGTTACTTCCCACCTCTGCCCATCACTTTCGGTGAAGTTGTACATGAACAGTGGGTGCTAAAAACACATTTAAATTGTTTGTTTGGATAAGGGAACTTTACATTCCTTGTATAAAGGAATGCTTAATTGAATATTTTGTTCAATACTAAAATGTGTTAGGTTGCTTCCCGCTCTCCTCTGTATGACAATTTCTTGCATTACTGTCCAATGTTATGGAAAATGTAAACAAATGATTATTAAAACACTTTCCTCAGCATTCCTTAATGTATTCTCCCCTTGTCTTGCATAGAAATAAAGGATGTTTTGGCAGAAAATAAAAAATAAATCCTCAAGCTACTGGTCTTCAAGTTCATCAATGCTTGAGTGACATAAAAGAGCAAAGATTCCACATGGGGTTAGACCTGCCAATGACAGGCAACCACTGGGAAAATTCCTACAACGTGATCAGGATTAGAATACGATTCTGGCTCAGCATCATTCGCAGTATTATTAGATGGGACCAGAGGGGGTATGCTTTTATATGTCAATAATCGCTTACATTTGTGTGTGAATGACACAAATTCAGCCATAGCTCATAGCTTTTTGTCTGCCATACTTGATTTTTCTTTGTCATCAGGAAAACACTGCCTGCATTCCAATGCCCTTGTCAGCCTTCTTATTTTATGAGCTGTGTATAATGTTCACCAGTGTAAACAGTTAGGGCACGTAGCTTCAAAACTATTTGGCAGAAAACGCGTGTTTAGTTTGGCATGGAGAAAATATGATTGGTTTACATACTGTAACCCAGTTTCCCAAAAACATTGTAAAATGAAGTTGAATGTCATGTTCACTTTATACTTTTAATCCCTTACATATATTATGTACAAATGGTTTGTGGACACCTTTATTCATATGTGCTTACTTGATCATCACAATCCACAAATTCAATTCCACAAATATTTGCTGTTATAATAACCTTCTATAGTAAAGAAAAGAGTGCAGGCAGGGTGGAGTGGGTGGAGAAGAGTGACAGGAGTGATTTGTGATAGTAGGGTATCGGAAAGGATGAAAGGGAAAGTTTATAGGACTGTGGTGAGACCTGCGATGTTGTATGGTTTAGAGACAGTGGCATTGAGTAGAAGACAAGAGGTGGAGCTGGAGGTAGCAGAGCTGAAGATGTTGAGGTTTTCGTTGGGAGTGACGAGGATGGACAAGATCAGAAATAAGTTTATTAGAGGGACAGCGCATGTAGGACGTTTTGGTGACAAGGTGAGGGAGGCGAGATTGAGATGGTTTGGACATGTGCAGAGGAGGGACATAAACTATATTGGTAGAAGAATGCTGAGGATGGAGCCACCAGGTAGGAGGAAAAGAGGAAGGCCAAGGAGGAGGTTTATGGATGTGGTGAGGGAAGACATGCAGGTAGTTGGTGTGAAAGATACAGATGTAGAGGACAGGGTGGTATGGAGACGAATGATCCGCTGTGGTGACCCCTAATGGGAGCAGCCGAAGGAAGAAGAAGAAGAATAACCTTCTCTTTCCTGGGGGGATGTTCCAGTAGATTTTGGAGCATGTTTGTGGTGATTTGTGCTCATTTATCCACAACGGTGTTAGTAAAGTCAGGTACTTATGTAGGGTGAGGAGGCCTGGGGTGCAGTCAGCTCCAAATGGTGGTCAGCAGGATTGAGCCGTCTTCTAAGCCAACTCATGCAAAAAAGATCGTCATGAAGCTGGCTTTGTGCACACGGTTTGGATCTCATTTTTCCTAAGCTATTATTTTTCCTCCAGATTTATGATAAATTTGTAATTAAATATATGTATAGCTAGAAAAGTTAAGTGTCCCAATACTTTTGTTTATACAATGAATCTTTTGAGTTCAGGGCAATGAAAAGTCAGGGTTTTTTTTGTCTTGCAGTAGTAAATACTATACATTATGTAGCGGGATATATAAAAATATAGAGAAAGAATTGAACTCGCAACATTTCCTGAAAAAACAGAAAATGCCCCTGCTTTCCTCTCATACGTATTCAGAATATGATGAAAGATTTGTCTAGACAGTTCTCTTTCATGGAAAGCCACCATAAGATGTAATTTAAATAAAAATAATACTTTTCACACTCAATTTAATAAACTTTTTTATTTGTAGATAATTTTTATTAAATGTTTTACACTATCAAACTTCCTGTAAAGTAGTTTTACTAATGAAATATGCTTGTGTGATTATGATGTGTGCTTTTCTCTCTCTGGAAATACGGATTTACATGTGTCAGAGGTTTTACTGTCACTGGTATAACTGTGACTATGTTACTGTCACTGGTGTAACAACCTGTGCTTATGACACCATTTAACTAAAGTAACACCACCGCATTAAAAATAAAGACCACCGGTTATTATATCTTAAAAAGAATTTCAATGCTGGCACAGTTTCCAAAATAGAACAAATCACCCACATACTTATTTAATAAAGCAATCTACAGTTTCTTCCTTCGATCTTCTTTTTTTCTTATAAGCATACATTCATTTATCATCTGTGGAGTTCCACATGTTCTCCTTATCTCCATGAGGGTTTTTTTCCAGGTTTTCCAGTTTCCTCACACCTCACAAACAATTCCTGCTTCACCCTGCTTTGTTGCTGTAATCGACCAGGATAGATGTGTATACAGAAGGAATGAATAAATAAAAGTCTGAATTGTATTAATCAGGTACGATCTGTTTGTTGTTTCAGATTCATGAACAGTCGAGTTCCATCCAGCAAAAGATATCAGCCAACTGAATATGAGCATGTAGCCAATTGTGCTACACATGGGGTACGTAGACTCTATCTTTATAATATTAAATAAAGGTGGATTTGTGAAGACACATGGACTAGTGGTGATAGTGAGTTTTTTTTTTTCTGATCAGGAATCACAATCACTAAACTAATGAATATAATGAGGGTTTAAAGTGTTATCTATAAACCTGCATTGATATGTACACTATATGGGCAAAAGTATTGAAGTATTGATTTCCAGCCATATTTGGTGATTTGACAGACTGTTATCACAAAGTCACTGGCACACAGTTGTATAGGATGTATATGGATGTAGTAGCATTACGTTTTCCCAAACCTGTCCCAGATTTACAGCGCACAATGCGAGCTCCCTGAAGATATGGTTTACATGGGTTGAGAGTAAGATCTTGACTGGCCTGCTATAGAGCTCTGACCTCAACACTATTAAACACTTCTATAATGAATTTAAATGCTGACTGCACCCCAGGACTCCTCACCCTACATCAGTACATGACTTTAGTAACACTGTTGTGGCTGAATGAGCACAAATCTTTACAAGAACACCCCAGAATCTAGTGGAACATCTTCCCAGAAGAGTGGAGGATATTATAACAGGAAATTTAGAATAAATGTGGAATGGGATGTTCCAAAAACAGATAAGAATCTAATATTCAGGTGTCCACAAACGTTTGTCCATATATTATAAGTATTTATATGTGGCAGATGGCAGTGCTATCAGATACAGATAATATACCCTTGTTATGTTTGATTATAAAGCCGTAGTAGAAGATGATTCAAAGTAATGAGCTAACAACATTATGCTGGTTCTAATTTTGATCTCTGTCACTAGTTAGCCAAGATTTTATTAATTTATTTGTTTGCTTCTTTAACTATTTATACAAAAGCATAAATGTATATAAGTGCTATATACAGAAAGGTGTTTCTAACCCAGTTCTCTATACAAACATTTAGCAAGAATTTTCTTGGAAGATTATTTTATGGATTTTGATTTAACCTTTAGCAACTCAAGAGAGGACAACTTTATTAAATTCATTTTAACTTTGTCTCGAGAGATATTGGGCCATGTTGGGTGTTGGTTTCCTTCTGCTCTAAGGCCTTCTTGTATTTACACCCCTGTACTGACATGCATAAAAAGTACAAGGATATAATCTTAAATAAGTAAAAAATGCTTTCAGCACAGTGAAATAACATGGAACCACGAGCATCAGTGGCATCAGCATAAAACAGCAGAGCAGAAGAGAACCCACCTACACACACACACACACACACACACACACACACACACACACACACACACACACACACACACACACACACACACACACACTAAAAGGTAGAGCAGCATAATCCTCTGATTCAGAATGCAGCCTTTAAAAAGGTGTTTGATTTACCACCCAGATTTCATTTTGCTGGAGCAGAAGGACTGCAGTGCACTCTGGGAGTTTTTTGGGAGTTTTCAGTGTTTCATTTCCTCCTAAATCAGTTCTGCAGTTTGTGTTGCTGGCAAGTGGTTTGCAAAGTTATTTTTCATGGCTGTGTTTCTCTGTTTTTGGGGGAATGCTAATGTTTGGATAAGTCCTGCTCTCTATAATCTTCCTCCCGTGCTTTTACAGCCTCACATCTGGCGGGACCGGCACACAGCCGTCTCTCGGACAAAAAAATCCTCTCTGATCTTTTTTTATCAGCCTACCAACCTGAAAGGACATCCGTGCAAAGAGTGTATACATAACAATGATTGTGTCAGACTCAGTTTGATATCAGGGTAAAGAAATAATGCGTTGTTTATCCATCTTCTGTGGGCTTGTTGACCTGGTGATGGCAACATCTGTTTGAATCATGTTTTGTTTTTCAAAAAGTGATGGGAAATTAACAGGTTTAAAGAAACAACAAAGCTACATAGACATTGCTACAATACTGTATTTGTTATTAATTAATTAGACCAGGAACTGTTGGCTTATTTGTCAGTATGTTAATATTTAGTAAAATTAACCCATTGGTGGTAGCATGTGGCCCGTTAGAAATGGTCGATGGCAATGAAATCTACAAAGAAACATTTATTTCCAGATGAATGGAAGTTACAGAGGTCAAAGTCAACGACTAGGTCAGGAACTCTTTAGTTGTTTTCCCTATTGAGAAGATGAGGAACCAGACTTGTAAATTATATTCAAATTAGATTGGGCTTTGTGGTATTTTTTTCCCATCCATAGAAATCGATTCATAGAACTATGTTATTTCCTAGAGTTTTTTTATTTTTATTTTTTTTAATTTTAAATATGTCTGTTTATTTGTTCAGTTTTGGATTATTCCAAGTATCATGGGCAGTTCACTGCTGTACCTCCTCTCTGACGACAAATGGGAAAGCATCACAGCATGGCTTTATGGCACCGGACTGTCTGGCCTGTTCATCATGTCCACTATGTTCCACACCGTGAGCTGGAAGAAGAGTCACTTGCAGTGAGTATTTTGTGTAGCATTCAGTACTGAGAAAGTGTGTGCAGTTTGTGCATTTTCATAATGAAGCACACGTTAACACACACACGCTCAGCATCAGTGAACTTGATATGACTGTGATAAGAACAGATAAGAACAGAGTGTCCTGTCTTATTTCCTTTATGGAGCTGGACAGTTGTTAGCACCAGGCATCATATAATGTTAATCTTCACGTGTGTGTGTATATATATATATATATACAGTGAGGAAAATAAGTATTTGAACACCCTGCTATTTTGCAAGTTCTCCCACTTAGAATTCATGGAGGGGTCTGAAATTGTCATCGTAGGTGCATGTCCACTGTGAGAGACATAATAAAAAAAAAAAATCCAGAAATCACAATGTATGATTTTTTTAACTATTTATTTGTATGATACAGCTGCAAATAAGTATTTGAACACCTGAGAAAGTCAATGTTAATATTTGGTACAGTAGCCTTTGTTTGCAATTACAGAGGTCAAACGTTTCCTGTAGTTTTTCACCAGGTTTGCACACCATGCAGGTGGGATTTTGGCCCACTCCTCCACACAGATCTTCTCTAGATCAGTCAGGTTTCTGGCCTGTCGCTGAGAAACACGGAGTTTGAGCTCCCTCAAAGATTCTCTATTGGGTTAAGGTCTGGAGACCACGCCAGAACCTTGATATGCTTCTTACAGAGCCACTCCTTGGTTATCCTGGCTGTGTGCTTCGGGTCATTGTCATGTTGGAAGACCCAGCCTCGACCCATCTTCAATGCTCTAACTGAGGGAAGGAGGTTGTTCCCCAAAATCTCGCAATACATGGCCCCGGTCATCCTCTCCTTAATACAGTGCAGTCGCCCTGTCCCATGTGCAGAAAAACACCCCCAAAGCATGATGCTACCACCCCCATGCTTCACAGTAGGGATGGTGTTCTTGGGATGGTACTCATCATTCTTCTACCTCCAAACATGTTTAGTGGAATTATGACCCAAAAGTTCTATTTTGGTCTCATCTGACCACATGACTTTCTCCCATGACTCCTCTGGATCATCCAAATGGTCATTGGCAAACTTAAGATGTGCCTGGACATGTGCTGGTTTAAGCAGGGAAACCTTCCGTGCCATGCATGATTTCAAACTATAACGTCTTAGTGTATTACCAACAGTAACCTTGGAAACGGTGGTCCCAGCTCGTTTTAGGTCATTGACCAGCTCCTCCCGTGTAGTTCTGGGCTGATTTCTCACTTTTCTTAGGATCATTGAGACCCCACGAGGTGAGATCTTGCATGGAGCCCCAGTCCGAGGGCGATTTACAGTCATGTTTAGCTTCTTCCATTTTCTAATGATTGCTCCAACAGTGGACCTTTTATCACCAAGCTGCTTGGCAATTTCCACATAGGCCTTTCCAGTCTTGTGGAGGTGTACAATTTTGTCTCTAGTGTCTTTGGACAGCTCTTTGGTCTTGGCCATGTTAGTAGTTGGATTCTTACTGATTGTATGGGGTGGACAGGTGTCTTTATGCAGCTAACAACCTCAAACAGGTGCATCTAATTTAGGATAATAAATGTAGTGAAGGTGGACATTTTAAAGGCAGACTAACAGGTCTTTGAGGGTCAGAATTCTAGCTGATAGACAGGTGTTCAAATACTTATTTGCAGCTGTATCATACAAATTAATAGTTTAAAAATCATACATTGTGATTTCTGGATTTTATTTTTTAGATTATGTCTCTCACAGTGGACATGCACCTACGATGACAATTTCAGACCCCTCCATAATTTCTAAGTGGGAGAACTTGCAAAATAGCAGGGTGTTCAAATACTTATTTTCCTCACTATATATATATATATATATATATATATATATATATATATATATATATATATATATATATATATATATATATATATATATTGACAGACACATTGCCTGAGTTGCCTGACATTTTAACACATCTAATTGTAAATGTTAACGGATTCTAAATAATAACTAGGCAGCTAGTTCCTAAAAGTTCCTAAGCTTAAGTGGCAGATGCATGTTTTACACACAGGATGTTTATCCACATACTGTTTCTACTGAGAGTCGTATTACACTGGTGTAGCGCTATTTATGTAGAAATACCTACATGTAAATAATTGTGAACTTGAAAGGTTAAACAAAGAGACTGCTTTCTATATTAACTGTAAAATTAGGTGTGAATGGTACGCTGTGAAAAAAAAAAGTGTATTAATTTGATTTTAAAAAAGGTTTGGTGGGGTGTAGGGATGAAAAAAACAGATTGTATATATTAAACAGGTACAAATACAAACTAAACTAGGATTGTTTCCAGGCCATCCGATTAAGAGATTAAACAAAATTCATACAATTAAATGATTGTTAGTTGTTTGGGTATGAGCCATAAGTCAGTTCATTGAAATTGCAGGACAAAGAAAGACCATATTCACTAACATGAACCTACAGCATTCATTCCTTCATCCTTAGTAATCATGCCAAGGCATCAGGATCCTGCTGGCTCATACAGTATCTGGGGACAAACAAGTGAAATTAAATTGTTATTATGTGCAAGTACAGACAAAAACAATAATGTTTGGCAAAAAGGGACAAAAAGAAAATATCTTGAATATAATCAAATGTCAATTATATATTACCTTTCAGACTAGAAAATTGTTTTTCATCATTACCTGCTCCTTATTCTTTCTCTAGACAAAAAGTACAGCTTTATGTACAAATATGTTTAACAATCTTATATCTGGTTTTGTGTAATTTTACAGAATATATTTTTTTGGTTATATTAAAAACATTTTTTGTGCTGGCAGCTCTGGCATTTGCACCCATGTTTCTTTTTGTTAGTTTTCTACTGGCATATTGGTTAAAATAGAGAAAAGTATTAACAGTAAATGCCATTTGAAGCTTGTCAAACCTGTAGATATCTTCCAGATCAGCTGCACTGTACACTTAACATGAATTTACAGATTTAAAGGAACTGCCTCACATGGGCTTGTCGATTCATGTTGGGCTTCTCAGATGATTACTTGATATATCTTTTCATGTGTGACTCCTCATCACTAAGTGAGTGACGTCAAGGGTTCAAAGAGAAGAAAAAAATCTAACCTGAAACCCTCCATTTGTGCTCTTGCAGGATTGTAGAGCAGTGCTTTCACATGTGTGACAGGATGGTGATTTATTTCTTCATCGCTGCCTCGTACGCCCCCTGGTGAGTGCTCGAGGTGTAGGTGTGAGCATCTCATTGCTTAAAAAAGGATCCTGTGTGTTCTGTAGAATCAGTAAAGGTCTGTTTGTTGTCAGGTTGTACAACATTTAATGTGGGAGTTGTGTGCAGGTTGAACCTGAGGGAGCTCGGCCCCTGGGCGGCACACATGCGCTGGCTGGTGTGGATCATGGCCTGTGTGGGATCTGCTTATGTCTTCTTCTTCCATGAAAAGTAACACAGCTGATTTTTCTTTATGGATTTTAGCTACATGAGAAAGATTGTTTTTGGTTTGCTTGAGAATGATACAGTGGAAGAATATGTACAAATAGCTGCCTACTGTCTGGAATAGATGTTGGCATAGTCTGCATATTTTATCACAAGAAACAGCAAACATTGCAATCCCTGGCAAAATAAAACAATTTTTTCCACAGTTATCACCTGAAATGGTCAATTTACATGGGTTTAATAGTAATAATCATTAGTAGTATTAGTAGTAATTCTTCGCTTCGTAACAGGTTTTCTCTTTAAACAATGAACTTCTAACTTCCCCCAGTCCTATAAATCAAAATTTTTTTTTGATACTCTACAGTATAATGTCCTATGTATTAGGTCTTTTATGTCCTCAAAAAATCTTTTATATATTGATTATGTAGCAATGGCTGTGCATGAGAAATGTAACAGCAGTGTAAATACATAATAACTTCTCTTAATGTTTAGGAATAAGATACTGGACCTGACTTGCTACACGGTTATGGGAGCCGTTCCTGCATTTGTGCTTTTGTCAATGGTAAGAAGGAAGCCGTCATTGTACAGAAGTCACACACACAGCTGATAATGCTGTAGCTGAAATCATTTCTGTATTCAGTCTTAGGCAAAATTCTGCTATTAATGCCTATATGTTTTGTGACTCCCAAACTTCAAGGATTGCTATACTACAAAATATATCTAATAAATTAAATATTAAATGTATATACACCCTTCAGGTATAACATTATGACCACCTGCCTAAAACAGTTCTGACCCGTTGCGCATTAACAGCTTCTTCAGCAGTTCGAGCTACAGGCGCTCGTCTGTTGGATCGGGCAACACCGGTTAGCCTTCGTGCATCAGTGAGCCTTGGCCGCCCGTGACCCTGTCGCCGGTTCACCACTGTTCCTCCCTTGGACCACTTTTGATAGATACTGACCACTGCAGACCAGGAACAGCCCACAAAAGCTGCAGTTGCTGATGCTCTGATGCTCTCCAGTCGTTTAGCCGTCACAATTTGGCCCTTGTAAAACTCGCTCTATTTGTTACGTTTCATGTTATGTCTGATCGGTGTATACGCTATGTGGCCAAAGGTTTGTGAACACCTTATCACATGCTGCTTGAACATCCTATTCCAGATTTATTACCTCTTTGCTGTTATAATATGCTCCACTCTTCTGGGAAATCTTTTCACTACATTTTGCAGTGTGAGTCCGGGAATTTGTGATCATGGTCCGGGGTGCCGTTGGTGTTCCAGTTCACCCCAAAGGTGTTTAGTAGGGTTGAGGTCAGGGATCTGTGCAGGAGACTAAAGGTCTTCCTCTCTTAACTTCTAAAACCATATCTTCATGGAGAGTTTTGTGCACAGGGACATTGTCATGCTGGAACAGGTTTGAGCCACTACAAATGGATGTGATGGTCATGTGTCCACAGTTGGCTAAATTGAGTATCTTGACTGGGATTCAATGTACAAACACGACTCTGTACTCAACTTTATTATTATAATCCACTGAGTCTTTTCTCTGTCTGCTTTGTTTCCAGCCAAACAGGGAGGGCGTGTTGGAGTTGTCCATGGGCGGAGTTTTTTACTGCTTGGGCGTGGTTTTCTTCAAGAGTGATGGCCTTGTCCCTTTCGCTCATGCCATCTGGCACATCTTCGTGGCTATAGGAGCAGCTATCCACTATTATGCTATATGGAGGTATCTGTATGCGACAGGAAGCAGCCACGTGAGAAGTTCCAGGTGACACACGGAGTTGTGGATGGACATCATGTGCTGCCTGGGCCACGAGGAACCATGTGTTTACTTGTATTGAGAATTTATTCCCAGTAATTTAATTTACAAGAAAAACCAGTTGGACCTGCTCATGTGCTGCCTTTCACACGATCAACAAACCAGTATCCTGTACTGTATTTAAGAAAATATATTTTTGTATAGTGAAACTTTTACTTAAAATGGAATGGGTTTAGACATCATTCATTGTACAGGAAGTTCACAGAGGTAAAGAAAAAAACATATTTAGGATTTGAGAACTAGTTAGCTGGTCTAATTGGGTATGTAATAATTCTTCATTTATTGAAAGCACATTGTGATTTCTGCCAGCATTTATACATTTGTACATCCTTTGTTTTGCACAAGGAAGCT
The DNA here is from genome assembly GCF_946808225.1 of Silurus aristotelis. NCBI lineage: Eukaryota > Metazoa > Chordata > Actinopteri > Siluriformes > Siluridae > Silurus > Silurus aristotelis. The sequence continues at coordinate 8,796,750 of NC_139594.1, read as the reverse complement.
TTCTTGAACAAGTATAGTATGTATAGTTTTTGTCCACATGGGCACTGTGATTTGCCTGCTGCTGAATTATAAGAATGAAAGATTAAAACAAATAAATAAAAAAAATATATAAATAAATAAAGGGTGTTTTTTTACTGTGTTTATTATTAAGAGTTAAACAGCTTAATGTACGGCTGTTGTGTTGGAAGCAGGGAAAAAGGTAAAGTGTAAGGATCTGAATGACTTTAACAAAGGGTCAAATTGTTATGGCTAGACGATTGGATCAGGGCATCTCTAAAACAGCACGTCTTCCTGGTATACAAATCGTAATACCTCAAAGATCCAAGGCATCGATTCAGTTGGGGAGCAAATTTCCACAATAGTTGATGATTGCTCTGATCAAAAGGGGTCAAAACACATAAAGGATCCCAGCTTGCAGCGAATGGGGTCTGTGCAGCGGCAGAGCGATCAGAGTGCCCATGCTGAACCTGTACACCCCCGAAAGCTCCTACAATGGACGTGTGAGCATCAGAACTATACCATGAAGCAATAAAGGTCTTTCTCTGATGAAACACATTTTCTCATACATTATATGGACAACTGGACGTGTCACTTACCTGTGGAGGAGATGACACCAGGATATACCACAAGAAATGTTCTTATGGATTTAACTTTGACACATTCCACGTACATATAAACAGCTGCAGGCCAAATAAAGAAGCATCGTTCCTTCTTTCTCTGTCACAAAATACTTTTGGAGAAACTATGATCCGATATAAAAGGATAAACTATAATCAGAAAACTGTTGCTCTTCTAAGATTCTTAATCCAGCATGCTAGTAGTTTCTTAAATCCCAGACTTTCTTAAAAGATCTTCAAATTCATTGTGGGAAGTGTTTGTCTTTACTTATGAATGTTTTTTGATACATTTTAAATAAATGGGATAAAACACTTTCTTTGCATAGACAAAAAAAAAAAACCCCAGCAACAAAACATTGGAAAAATAAACTTTTCTTCATGCCAAAGGTGCTTCAGACCTCTGTGTAGGAATTCCGATTTGTACACAACAGACAAATTTGTCAGAAAGTGAAAATGTTATGTTATGTTATGTTATGGAAAAGGTATGATGTGTAACACTTTTACAGCTTCAGGGGCTTCCAGCAATACAAATACACCACCTAAACGTCAATTCATAGCAATGTTTAATATGAGGCTTTCAAGATTCCCTGCCAAAATAATCTATGCCAGTGTGATTGAGTGATTCTGATTGAGAGACCGAATAGCACATATTCCCATTGTGCAGCGCAAGAGTTCTAAACAGGCAGGAAGCTGGAATGAGACTGCAGCAGGCCACTGATGGCCCTCATGCGCTGTGGCAGGGCAGCGTTGGTGTCTCGGTGCCAGCGTGGGCAGTCACCCTGGGCGGAAGGCGTTAACACGAACTGGGCGACGTTTGGCAGTCTCAGAAGGTTGATGAGCTCATGCGCTCGTGTGATGATCTCTTTGCTGTCCTCATCGCTGAAGCACGTTGCCACGCGTCCACTGTGCGCAAATGAGCGCATCTTCGACAGAAAAAGTGAAGCTCTAGAACCCAAAAAAACACCACAAGTTTTTTTGCTTGTATACACTGGAATTGGAGTATTAGAATCATTTACTTGGTAAACATGTAAAAAGTATAATGTTACCTAAACATGTCTTCTTAACCCTGACCTCTCCTTCCATAAAAAACTTGCCCTATTTCATTGTTCTTGTACACATGGAGTCTTATTCACTCCAACAGAGAAATGTTTTTGAATATGAGCAAAAGTAATTTTTTTTGTGCTGGTAAAGGAGGATAAATATGTAAGAAATAAAACATCACAAGCAAATTATTTAATCAAACAGCCAATGAGAATTAAAAATAAAATCTGGCTTGTAATGGACCAACATCCAAGAGGAAATAGAGCTTCTGTTGGTTCATATTTGACCTTAATACCAAGTTTAACAATCTTTATCTGTAATGTGTAATCTTAATTGTATAATTATTGTACTCATTAAACAGCACCCTATAGCACTGCATTACTACTGATTATTAGTAAAGAAAGGTGTACCGAGGGATGAGGTCCTGACTGCGGGATGCCAACTTTGCCAGCGCCGTCATGAGCACAGTGAGCAGTCGTGGTGAGTAGCGAGGCGGGCTGGCAGACTGGCGTACCTGTGTGATCTCAAACAGCACCGCCTCAAGCCCCTCGAAAAAGGAAGTAATCAGCTCCACGGTACAGCGAGGGTCATAGGAAAGTGACAAATACGCCCCGATTACCCACACCTACAACATACGTACTGCTGTTTAGCTGATTAAGCAATATTACATTACACTGTATAGAATAAAGATCCAGCATGGTTATTCTATTCTCCCTCACCACATGTGTATAGAAGTCCTCTTTAGTGTAGATGTTTGTCGTGGTGCTGGTGAATTCCAGCAGCTCCTTGTACTGATCAACAATCAGCGGTGGGTGCAGCTTGCACAGGGCCTGCAGGTGTGTACTGAAAACTCTGCAGCACATATTCAAATCAACAGGTATACAATTTTCAATATATTTTATCAAAATATTCATACATGGGTATGGTGGAAGTGTTAGGACTTACTGACCTCTGCACTTCAGTGCTGAAGTTCTTTATCTTGTACAGCAGGCTGCTTCTTTCCAGCAGGACCAGCAGCAGCTGGTTCATCATCTTCCCATCAGCCATCTACAAACATATAGAATTCCCTTATATATGTGCCAGGTTTACACTCAGTCTCAAGTGCCAATGCTGAGGACTGGACATATGCCTGTGGTTTTGATCCAAATCAAATTTTAGCTCCAGTCACATCTTTATACTGTTACCTGCATAATTGTGTTGAAGTAGACATGTAACAGGACAGGAACAATTTGAGCACAGCACAGCACACGAGGACTTTCGGCCATCCCCTCCAGAGCATCATGAAGCATACTCAACCTGAAGAGCAGCATAGAGCAGTTACAGCAGCACCGAACCTATAATTGCTTTTGACTTTTTTTTTATTATTTAACAGGAAATAACCAGTTGTTTCTACACTGATTCATTTGCTTTGGGATTCATCAAAAAATGACTCCATTGTTAATATCACAAGCAACAAGCATGTCTCACCGGTCAATGGTGTCTCCGGTGCCTGCCTCAGGTCTGAGGATGTAGAGGAACAGACCTCTGTAAGATGGCTGACGGAAGGCATCCAGGGACGCTGTGATCTTGGAACCCTGCTGGTCCCACACAGCACGATCTGCAGCCTGATACCATGCTGACCTGTAATGGGATTCATCAATACCAGTCAATACAGTGCTTTTCTTTACTCTTGCGCTGTAACTGCAACGACTGCTAGCTGAGATTCTTCATTAATTGAAGAATCTGTCGTGTCAGCAATAAAAAATAAATAAAAAAAAGTGCATTGTGATAGAGGAGGAAAAAAATCCTTAACTAAACTATTATTTTGATAATTGATCAATAGATATTGTTTTTATTTATTTGATTAATATTTAAATATACAAAAAATCTAAATACTGCCATGCTGCTGATTTAAAGTCTATTAGTTTCCCATACAAGACAACTGCATGGTCATTGATCATCAGGCAGATGAACATGTGGCTTTTCTAATTACAGAAACCTAGAAATGAGGTCTAATATTTGCATTCAATCCATTTTTTTCATAGGGTGAAATGCGTATATATTTATACACACATACATCATTAACCTAGAATAATTACATATGTTGTATAAGGTACCAAATCTTGCCAACCTGTGCTGAAGATCCAGGGCTGCTGCCAGGCAGGGAAGATCCAGCAGCGTATGGAGTAACTCGATCGCCGTTTCAGGAGCCAGAAAAGAAGGCAGCAGCTCCATAAACTCAGAGATCAGCCCTGGACTGTTCCATGCCAGAAACTATTGGACAAAACACAGAGTAAGTTACATTGCATCACTCCATCCGCTGGCTAATCGGGCAACTCATTTGAGCTTTGTGGAGAGAAAAAGTCACCTTGAGCAGGTTGGGGAAGCTTTGCCTGTATATGGCCACTTTCTTCTGCAGCACGCTCACATTGTGCAGGCAAAAACTAACAAATTCGAAGGCCAGCATGGGCTCGTTGAAGAGCTCTGCTGGGAAACGGCTAAAGAGATGGTGGAAGACGGCTTCTGATTCCACAGCAGCGGTTTCGCCTGGGTAAAGAACATGCACAGACATGGTGCCATCAACACACAATATGGGTAGTGTGTCAAGACTGAAACTTAGTCAATTTTAGTGCAATGATCCCTTCTACACAAGAGATGTTAGATGTATAGGAGATTGTGTAATGTACATTAGTTTTTTTTGGTTTTTTTTAAAGACCTTATGGGAGATAAGAGAAAAGTTTTGTTGCAGGCAGCAGGACACTTACTATGGTTAAGGTAGAACTGAGCGATGGGCAGCAGGACACGAGCAAAGGCCAGATCTGTACTCAGCCTGCCATACAGTGCTTTAATACAGGGAAAGCCACGGTAAACGTAGGATGGATCCTCACTGCAAATTATGTCCATTATGGACACCGACTCCACAATGCACTGGACAACAGAGAACAGTACTTATGCCACATCACATGCATGCATATTAAACATGCAATATCACATGCTTGTAATAACATTTACTCCTGCTGAGTGCAATATTCTGGTACAATTGAACAGATCAGGTAATGTCTCTAAACACTGCTTAATATATGCAAAAAGGATGGCTTTATGAGCAGGACACAAGTGCATTAAATCCATATATTGAGAAGGTGTTCACTACAGACGAAGCTCATAAATGTTTCACAAAAATGAGCACCGAACATTGACTGAAGACAAACCCATTGTTACTATATACTGTACATGCAAATGTCAGCACAAACAGTTTTAGGTATAACAGGTATCAAATACAAAAAAAACATTGATTAAAAGATCAATATTAAATTGGTTACCGCTTTCTGTAGCTCTGCATCTGCTTTCTTTACAGCCTCTGGAATAAAAGACAATGATCATTTAAATGCTTAGACTGAAGCAGTCTGTTGGATGGGCTTGTGGTGGTCAACTCACTCCGGTCACTCTGTTCAATAAGCCGGTGGCAATACTCAAAGGCTTTCTCCCTCAGACGCTCTTTTGGGGGCAGCAATCGACTGGATGAGGAGGTTGCAGACACCATAGACATCACCGAACTGTCCAACTCGGACCGGTCATCTACACAGCCGATTGTAAAATAGAAGTGTCATTTTGAGGTAAAGAATCGATTAAAGCTAAAGAGTCAGAACCAACTTGAGGTATCCTCCCAAAAACATGCGAGTAGATAGACTCATGTGTGCATGATGCACTGAGATGGACTGGGGTCCAGTCCAGGGTATATTCCTGCCTTAAATACAATATCCCTATGATCCACCACAACCCTGCATAAGATTTTTTGTAAAAGTGAGTCAGTGGCAACACAATAAATGGCTTTACTGCTACACAGCCACAGGTCCAATCCAGAGTTTTAAGTTATGGCATGTTCTCTTCACATCCTCATGGGTTTCCTCTGGGCTTACTGGTTTTCTCCCACCTTCTAAAAACACATGTTGGGTGTGAATTGATGTGACACCCCCCCCAGATGTAAATTAATTTATAATTGTGTATGTGTGTGCATGGTGCCCTGTGAGGGTCTGGTATCCAATCCAGTATATTTCTGCTTTAAATGAATGAAAGAACGACGAATGAACAAATGAACGAAAGAATCCGTTTAAAGACGAGATCATTTGAAGTACAATTGACAGTTTTAATTAAAGGAAACACGTGCTGTTATTTACTAATAATGGTAAACATTTATTGATTTACTGTTAGAAAATAAATTCAAATCACACAGCACAAAGAAGCTCTGATTTGTGAATAGAACGTGAAGGCCCAAACCAGGTCCTGGAAATGTATCTTGTGTAGAGATTATTTGTAGCAATAATACCATAATAGATTTAACATTTTCTTCAGATTAGACAGGATTAAATGTTATGCTGTAAATCAAATTGAAGTCAAGCGTTAAGTGGAGCTTTCTGCTTGCTGCTTACCTTGAAATGAAGTTGTGTGAACGACCTGTGGTCTTTTTAGCTGAGCTAGCAAAAGTAAAAATCCAATCCAGAGTTATTTCTTCGGGTCATAAAGTAAACTGACGACTAGATGGTATCAAGCACAAATCTAACAAACTCAATCCAGGCTGCTTGGTACATCTGCAACAAAATAAATGTACAGTAACAACTGCATTCTCATCGAAACTTGCTACCTGATTCGGCATTCGATGTTCCATCCGTGTCATAGGTAAGCAGCCAGCTCTTGATCATTGAAAAAGTGTACATGTTCATCCACTGGTCTTCAGTGTAGCTCTGCCCCACACACAGCACAGTGAAGAAATCTCCTGCCACAGCTCCATCCACTTCAGTCATTAGTGCTGGCTGGAAACACAGTCATGCAGTGCTGAGAGCAGTCATGTTTCTTTTACTTGCTAACATTCAAATATGATTTGTCCATCTTGATAACTGAATGTGTTCACATGGGTAAAAAGTGAGCAGCTATGCATCTAAAGATTTCATTCAGATCTACAATCATTGGCAAATGTAATATTCAGCCCCTACACAGTCCTTTAATTGTCAGCCAATCATATAGCAGCAGCGTTAATTCCTTTATGCATAGTATGTTCAGTAGATGTTTGGGGGTTTTCTTACCATCTGGCACCATCAACCATGCTACAGTCAAAGCCACTGAGATTCTGTGGTTTGATGTGATGTTTAACTGAAACTCTTAGCATGCATCTGCTGAATTTTTTTTTCTTTTTACACATTGCTGCTATATGATTGGCCGATTCATTAATTTGTGGAAATTTATAAATGGGACAGGTGTTCCTAGTGTAATGGCCAGTGAATATAAATTAAACGGGCAGTTTTTAGCTTAAGAAATTTGGTTAGAAATGATGAGTTAGCAGGGTATTTGTGTAGGAAGGATAGGAAAAACATATCCTCACAACAGATTAGGACATTCCCATAATGTAGATCAGTTAACAATTAATGAGAATTTTTAAATCTTAATAAGCGGTTGAGGTTTAAGGGCCTTGCTCAAGGGCCCAGTAGCAGCAGCTTGCTAGTGCTGGGATTTAAACCCGACCTTTCAATGGAAGTTCTTTACCACTGAGCTACCACGTGTCCAAAACAAAATGTGGATTGTAAATAGTTAAGTCTAATATGTAGCATGTGACTGTGAACAACAATAACGTTGGTCTGTGTTGCATAAACTAGTGTAAATATAAATAAATATTCATGACTCATTTTATATCTAAGAAAATGTACAGTGATTCTAATTCAATATCTACGATCAATATTATTGTGTTTCTAACTGTACAGCTACAATCATGCGTTTGTGCTTTACCTGACGTGATCTGGGACTGGTGAAAAATCCGCCAGAGGACATCGAGGCTCCCTGGTAAATGCTGGCATATCGAAGCCAGTCAGCCAGTTTCCGACTGATGAGATTTACCTGATCTGGATTAAAAACATTTAGAATTAAACCATTTTTTATTAGCAACTATTCTCTAACTTTTGGTATTACCCTGAGCTCACCTTCATTAAGGATATCCGAACAGAAGTTGAACATTTTTGAGAGAATTGGAAGCGTGTGTTTGGGGATCTGTATCTCAGGCTGCCTTGACTCCAGACTCTTCAGTAAATTATGACTAAGAGGAAGCAGATCATCCTTGCTTCTAGCCTGTAGGAAATCGGCCCACTATTTCAGACGATGCGTTAAACCTGGAGAAGTCTGTAAAGGCTGAACAGCACTTACCTGTGAGAGCACGACACTGGCCATGTAGCTGAGTGCTCTGCTGTCATGGCTGAGGTCTTTATAGAGATCATGCGCACTGAGAGGCAGACTTTCCCTGAGGATGGACGAGGACAGGACCTGTAACTGCTCCACATAGGATGGAGAGCGCAGCAGCATCTGGAGCTTCTTTGCAAGATCTGCTGGAAGCCTAGCACCAGAGATCATCATGGTATTGATGTATATTTGTTGCAATTTCTACTTGCTATAGAGCTTGGAACAAAACAATTATTTGCAGTGTTCTAGATAATTGATAGAATGCCAGGGGTAGATCCAGGGGAAGATTTATGGTTTTAGTCTGTCTGATTAAAAACCTCATTTTTCAATCATTTACCACAGCATTTTACATTGAAAAGGAAGTCATTATAAGCTCAAGTCCCTTCAATTTCACATTATTTCTGAATGTTACCTTGTTATCTGATTGTATTAAATCTTACATTAAAACAGATATTTTACTCATTGACCCCCTGATCAGACAGATCACTAATAAGAATGGTTCTATTTTGCATTCTTTCCTAATTTAATATAACAATTTATTCGCAAATTTGATTGATTGTGGCGGACAGAAGAACCTTTCAGATTAGAGATTCTTCATTCTTGGTTCTTCCCCTTTTTGTGAACTTGAGCTGGCATGAACTCTGCACGCTCGTGTAAAAACTAATGATCCATTATAGATCAAATCCTCCAAAGTGTCAGATGAACATGCTCTTCACAGAAGAGATTAGACATGTGGAAAATCTGACCTTTCGTGCCAAATAGTTAACATGTATAATTTCACATTCACTTACATTTAAATAGGGACATAAAAATAATGCAGCAATATTGAATATTCACAATATCAATCCTTAGTTTTAAATATTTTTAAATACTAAGTCTTGCAGTGTATCTTTGAGTGAGTGAGTGTGTGTGTGTGTGTGTGTGTGTGTGTGTGTGTGTGTGTGTGTGTGTGTGTGTGTTGCTGAGACAGCTCCATGTACACTGGGAGTCTGAGCTACAATAAAGCATCTTACGTTCTGGCATATTTTGTAGCAGAAACAATCAAGTGGAGCCTCTGAAGGGAATCGATCACCTCTCCTCCTGGGTCTTTACCAGAGTGAAGCTGTTTAGAAACGCGGACATAAAACTTCTGGAGCTCCTCTTCCTGTATTTCTCTACAAAAACAAAAGTATAAAATATTACCATGACAGTAGCTAATTCTCTAAACAGCCATTCGTTTACTTTCTCGATCAGCATCTCATAACATGGATCGGAGTTGTGGTAAAAATATATATTACATGTTGCAGCTTTATTATGACTTTAAATCACTTCTTTATACGACTAAATCAGGCTTTAGCAAACATAATAGTAAACTAGCCAAATTTCATACCTCGCCTGCTTGATCAAACTCTCTTTTCCGGGAGCGTACATACTTAAGCAGCAAAGCCAACCACATCAGAGTAACTTTCTCTAGAAACTATAACTCGAATATAATCATAATAAATATGAATGCTGATTACAGTCAAAAGTGTTTGTTGTGTCAAACCACATGACAGCTAGTTCCGGGTTTGAGTGATCACGTGATGCTAAAACCACTGCTCATTGGTCGCTTTAAATTAGCATGTTGAGCTGTCACGTGTTGGTAAGAGCTGAGTGTGTAGAGTAGTGCTGGGAAAATCGGGTTATTTTGTTGACTTTGTGCTATCTGATTCATCAGAATAAACGATTTTCTTCGTTCATTTGAAATAAAATTAAATTTTAATCATCAGATCCTCCAATAATTTATACAGGTATATATAACTGCATCGCGTCCATGGGAGTCACGTGATGAAAGAACGAACGACTCGAATTAGAGTCGAGAACAAGCCATCACTAGTGTAGAGCTCTGATGCTGCTTATTAATGTAAACACTCCTGTGGGAAATGACCCGATCTGCGGTTTCTCATATACTCCACCCAACTCATGTGGTACCAGCACTCATATACACACGTCACACTTTTCACCATTTCTAATACTTGATGTAAAATATAAGATGAAACTCGAACTCGCATTTTGCTGCTGCCACATGATGGCTGATTAGATAACTGTTCCTACAGCCTATTTAATTAGCCATCATGAGACAGCAGCACGATTTCTAGGCGTAATTTGGCTTAAATTCATTATTTCAATTTGTTACCAATTCCACTGATGAAGCAACTTTAATTTTCAACCAGGATCTGCTAAGCCATAGGAACCGATTGATTAGGGGCAGGAACAAAACTGCCCCATGCTCACTCTAAATTATCTCACTCACTGTTTAAACATACTTTGTAGCTGCTAAAAAAAAAAAAAAAAAAAAAATTATATATATATATATATATATATATATATATATATATATATATATATATATATATATATATATATATATATACAGTGAGGAAAATAAGTATTTGAACACCCTGCTATTTTGCAAGTTCTCCCACTTAGAATTCATGGAGGGGTCTGAAATTGTCATCGTAGGTGCATGTCCACTGTGAGAGACATAATAAAAAAAAAAATCCAGAAATCACAATGTATGATTTTTTTAACTATTTATTTGTATGATACAGCTGCAAATAAGTATTTGAACACCTGAGAAAGTCAATGTTAATATTTGTTTGTTTGCAATTACAGAGGTCAAACGTTTCCTGTAGTTTTTCACCAGGTTTGCACACCATGCAGGTGGGATTTTGGCCCACTCCTCCACACAGATCTTCTCTAGATCAGTCAGGTTTCTGGCCTGTCGCTGAGAAACACGAAGTTTGAGCTCCCTCCAAAGATTCTCTATTGGGTTTAGGGCTGGAGACTGGCTAGGCCATGCCAGAACCTTGATATGCTTCTTACAGAGCCACTCCTTGGTTATCCTGGCTGTGTGCTTCGGGTCATTGTCATGTTGGAAGACCCAGCCTCGACCCACCTTCAATGCTCTAACTGAGGGAAGGAGGTTGTTCCCCAAAATCTCACAATACATGGCCCCGGTCATCCTCTCCTTAATACAGTGCAGTCGCCCTGTCCCATGTGCAGAAAAACACCCCCAAAGCATGATGCTACCACCCCCATGCTTCACAGTAGGGATGGTGTTCTTGGGATGGTACTCATCATTCTTCTTCCTCCAAACACGTTTAGTGGAATTATGACCCAAAAGTTCTATTTTGGTCTCATCTGACCACATGACTTTCTCCCATGACTCCTCTGGATCATCCAAATGGTCATTCTCAAACTTAAGACGTGCCTGGACATGTGCTGGTTTAAGCAGGGGAACCTTCCGTGCCATGCATGATTTCAAACCATGAAGTCTTAGTGTATTACCAACAGTAACCTTGGAAACGGTGGTCGCAGCTCTTTTCAGGTCATTGACTAGCTCCTCCCGTGTAGTTCTGGACTGATTTCTCACCTTCCTTAGGATTACTGAGACCCCACGAGGTGAGATCTTGCATGGAGCTCCAGTCCGAGGTCGATTGACAGTCATGTTTAGCTTCTTCCATTTTCTAATGATTGCTCCAACAGTGGACCTTTTTCACCAAGCTGCTTGGCAATTTCCCCGTAGCCCTTTCCAGCCTTGTGGAGGTGTACAATTTTGTCTCTAGTGTCTTTGGACAGCTCTTTGGTCTTGGCCATGTTAGTAGTTGGATTCTTACTGATTGTATGGAGTGTACAGGTGTCTTTATGCAGCTAACGACCTCAAACAGGTGCATCTAATTTGGGATAATAAATGTAGTGAAGGTGGACATTTTAAAGGCAGACTAACAGGTCTTTGAGGGTCAGAATTCTAGCTGATAGACAGGTGTTCAAATACCTATTTGCAGCTGTATCATACAAATAAATAGTTTAAAAATCATATATTGTGATTTCTGGATTTTATTTTTTAGATTATGTCTCTCACAGTGGACATGCACCTACGATGACAATTTCAGACCCCTCCATGATTTCTGAGTGGGAGAACTTGCAAAATAGCAGGGTGTTCAAATACTTATTTTCCTCACTGTATATGGGGGTCCCCAAGATTATTTTATTAAATAAAAATATATAAATTACACAACAACTGGGGACCCCCTTATAAGACCCCCCTCAATTTGAGCACTGTGTGTATATGATTATATATATAAACATACATACATACATACATACATACACACACACACACACACACACACACAGGTGCATCTCAATAAATTAGAGTATCATTAAAAAGTTGATTTATTTTAGTAATTCAAATAAAAAAAATTTGAATCTCATATTATAGAGTTATCACACAGAGACTGATATATTTTAAGTGTTTATTTCTTTTACATTTTATGGCTTACAGTAAATGAAACCCCAAAATTCAGTATCTCAGAAAATTTGAATATTGTGAAAAAGTTCAATATTGGAGACTTGTGGTGTCAAACTCTAATCAGCTCATTAAATCCAATCAGGTTTCCTGAGCCTTTAAATGGTGTCTCAGTCTGGTTCACAATCATGGGGGGAAAACTGCTGACTTGACAGTCCAGAAGACGATCATTGACACCCTGCACATGGAGGGTAAGACACAAAAGGTCATCGCTAAAGAAGCTGCTGTTCACAGAGTGCTGTGTCCAAGCACATTAATGGAAAGTTAAATTGAAGGAAATAATGTGGTAGAAAAAGGTGAAACGAAACCTATTTAAGAATTTGGGGAGATTCACAAAAAGTGGACTGCAGCTGGAGTCAGTGCTTCAAGAGCCTCCACACACAGACGTCTCCATGGGCTACAACTGACGCATTCCTTGTGTAAAGCCACTCCTGAACCAGAGACAAAGTCAGAGGTGTCTTACCAAGACAAAGGACAAAAAAGGACTGGACTGTTGCTCAGTGGGCCGAAGTCATCATTTCAGATGTTTCACACTGGTCTTAGCTTAATCATACTGGTCACTAAGAATGATCAACTTTTCTCTTCATAAAACAAATTCACTAGATGATTATCTGCTTAGTTCACCTTCAGAGCAACATGAAGGAAGATTAAAAGCTAAAGGTTGCTGTTGCTTTCCGGTTATATACAAAAAAAAAAAAAAAAAAAAAGAGCCCTGATTTGCAAAGTTCACTTTATTAACACAACTTGATAATACTCGAGTCCTAAGATTTGTGTAATTCATGGTTTACACTTTTAGAATAATATGTGGTAAGTAATCCACTATAAATAGTGGATATATATGGAATAAAGACAAGCAAATCCTACACACACACACAATTTTGCATTATTTTAGACTTCAGAAAAATGTTCATTGTACTGTATAAGTGTGTTGAAGAAAAATAATAATAATACAAAAACAAAAAAAAAGGAGAGATAAAAGTGAGGGAACAGGATGCCTTAGATATCTCAAACCTTTTAATAGGCTGTGGTCACATTTCAGCATTTCCTAGCGCTTTCCACAAGGCAGTAAAGAGGATAGACAAGAGTTGAACATGTGCATAGAGAAAATGCATTACAATAAAACCGATTTCGTTGTAATCAGAATGAATTTGAGAAAAAAAAACTACAAAAAAAAAGGAAATACCATGGTATACAATATATTCAAATTTTTGCATGAGTGAAACATTTCTGAAGAAATGACGTATGAATATAAAAAAATAGTTCCTTTCAGACATCAGCCATTAACTACATATCTTTTATCAGGCATTTTACAGTCCAAATAAGGATTCTCTAAACTTTATAAGAATATACAGAGCACAGTTTGGTGGTGCTCAGACAAACGGTTTGAACAAACAGCCCTATACGGACACAGTGACTATTCATAATGTGCTTTTTTTAATAAACTCGGTTAGAAAGCTAATCATGACACTGTTGTAGCCCTGTTTCAGCTGCGTGATTTTTTTTGTCCTTTATATTTCAGAAATAACAAAGAAAGCAACGTCTACAACAATCTTTTTTGTGTCAGGTTGCATGAAAATATCAGATAAATACTACTGAATGAATGACAGGAGCGTTATAATAATGGCTTTTGAAGACATTTGCATTTGAGCGAGGACTAACAGGGTTTGTATACAATCAGTAAAGGTCCTACAAACTAAGAAGTGAAAAGAAAACGTGCATCAGTTTATTATTATTATTTTTTTAATTATATAAATGTTTAGTGTATAAACACTTGCATAAGCTACTATGCATAAAACACCAAAAGCACACAAAATCAAAAACATGAGTTGCTGCAGGGAAAAAAAAAACCCCAATAGAATCATTGATAGAAACATTTTGTTAAAAAGGGATGCAAAACTGTTTGAGAGGCAGTGAAACGTTCCTTTAGTGGATTTAAGGAGAAATTCAACTCTATAACCAAGTGCTTCTTTATTACTTCAAGGTTTTAAAGCCGTACTGCTCTTAATGCTCATTTGAAATAAATGCAAAGAGTAATGTAAAACAGAACAGTGTGATTGTTCTCATTTGGTGTAGATTTACTGATCAAAAGGAGCATTAAAGGAAATATTAAAAAGGCAGAAACAATACATTTATTACATAGAAAAATGATTTCCTGACAATTTTTTTACCTCCTTCCACACTTCTCCTGCCCCGCATTGCCCTTATGAAAGAGAACTTATTTTGATTTATCGCTAAAATTGATCATTTCTGTATTATAAGAAATATGTTTGATGTTTGTTTTGATCACAACGCATTAACCAAACCCTGATTACGTTTCTAGTATCGTTCGGTCAGTCTGGACAGTGTTATGTCGTTTAAAGAGTGAAAAAGCTTCAGTGTTTTAACTCCCAAAGCAGCAGGTAGTAGAGTTCGAAGCAGTATCTTTTGCTACAGAGCTCAAGGCACTAATCAAGTGGATATACATTTGGTCTTTTTGAGTGTTTTCTTAGGTTACATGTATTGCAAGTCTTTTCAGATGCTTCTTTATTATAGGTCACGTGGAAACTGACACCACTCGGTTAGCGATTGTCAAAGAACCGCATTTGTACTTTAGTAGTAAAAATGTCATGTTTAGCAAAATGAGTTGCTTAGAAAATCAGAAGAAAAAAAAAAAAATGAGAACGTTTTAAAAAAGGTGTTTAACATTCATTAGGTTCCTCCCAGCATCATCCTAAGGTCATGAAAAGAGTGGAAATGTCGCCGCTCTAATTAATAATGAATATTAATCGTTACATTCTTGGGTCTTAAGAAATAAAAATATTTGGTGGTCAGTAGCCCCTCATAATCATGAAATATTCCAGCATTTTCAGAGTTTGTGTGTATATGGCTCAATTTTTTATTTAATAAACACATGGCCAACTGTATGTCTATCCCTAATGTGAACGGAAGGATTTTAACTTCGAAATGAGTTATTTCCTCTGGGTAAAGAAATCGTAGGTATTTAGTTGAGAGGGATCCATGAACAACGAGAAACCACCCCCCCCCCCCACACACACACACACAAAAAAAAAAAAAAAAAAAAAAAAAGCTACATACATTCGTTGAGTTTGTTTGCTTTACATTTGCAGAGTTACTTCCCGAAAAGACATGTGCTAGACATTTCTCTTTACAACACCTAAATATGCAAGGTAATAGCCCACCATAGAAAAATACTTTAGAGCATGTTAAAAAGTTCAAGGCTGAAAAAAGAAAAAAAAAAAAAAAAAAAAAATCCTCAGACCTTGAAATGTTCGATCAATTTTTTTTTTTGTGAAATAGCGTAAGGTTTAGTTATAACAATCCAATTTGAACTGATGGTGTTTCTAACCCATGCTTATAGCACAGAATCATAAATAAATCCAAGATTCCCCTGGAGATGACGGAAACCCGTGAGAACCGAGCCTCCGATCAGCTTAATACGTAATGCTTCAATTCTGAGAGGCCAGTGCTCCCATACAGAAGTAGCTGCTTCATTATCATTTTTTATTGGTCCCACCCCAACCCAGAGTAAATACTACTTTTGACTGTACCTTGTGAGGAACTACATGACAGCACACTGCTTTGTGTGTGCATTCACCTCTCCAATAGCTTTACAGGACCGTCCCAATCCTCTTTTATAAAAAAAAAAAAAAAAAAAAAGCGCTTCAAAGATTAAAACTGTCTTGTTGTTTGCTTTATTTTTTTAAGGCTTAAAGGACAATGCGTTTAGCTCTTATCTGCCCTTGATACGCACAGGTTCGTTCTCTTACGAATAATCTTAAGTTCTTGATAAAAGAAAAAAAAAATTCCAAATTCAAATTCCCCTCAATAACAATGGCACATTGTGCGAACACTATTAGTTGGGGGTGGGGGGCTTGCATTAACCATCTTCACTCACTCGCTCCCTCCTTCAGTCACTGGCCTCTGGAGTCATCGCCACAATGACGGGCTGGGGGACCGACACCATGCCTTCATTCTCAATCTTGGGTCGTTTGGTCTCTGGCTCTTGCGGACCTGCCTCCTCCATCTCCATGCTGGAGGGTCTGTTCACTAGCACAGGGGGTGAGGTGGAGGCCTGTGCTGCCAGGATCTGAAGAGGGTTGGTGAGTGCTGAAAAACAAGGAGGAATGATGATAGTGTTATATCCTAGAGGACGTAAACCAACTATAACAGTCTACAGTCGTCCTCTTTTTACCAATAATATGCAATCACATCTTCCACGTATCACCGATGGCATGGCTGGTAGCATTCAGAGGCTCTCTCTTTTTAAACTGAACCCGAGTGAGAATACGAAACCACATATGTGTGTATTCTGGATATTAGGTAGCAATTTCTTTCTACAGTTACCCCCACAACACACAACCTGAGTCAATAGACAGAAATAAAATATGCTGTGACGTAATGACCAGAAAGAATTCTGCTTGCCAAATGTTTTCAACTAGTCATATATAGTAATCCATTCATTTTTTTTTGTAGCCGGCCACGTTTTTTGGACGATTCATCTCATTTCTGTGTTTTTATGTTAGAAACGGTTTTGTTTTCAGGCTTATGCACTCTCCAAGGATTTCTTATTTTTTTGGCTATTTGATTTGCTGATTATTTGCAAGGGGAGAACTAAAATTACCAATTCTGCCTCTCAAAACTGGGTAAACAATATTAAACTCTATTGCCAAAAAACCTAATCCTTCTCCACTTTTCTTGGCTTTTTCACTCGATTTTAGATGCAGGAGTAGTTTGCTGTTTACGTGTAAACATTTTGCAGCTTCATAAAAATTGTGTCAAACTGGAAAAAAAATTAATATTAATTCTTAGAAATTTTAGCTCCAGTCTTAAACAGTCTGACATTTTCTCAGTCTGATTTTTAGGGCAATAAAACCTGTAAAAGCTTTTTCAGTACAGTGCTTTTCAGTTCAGTACACATGCACCGTATGCAATCCTTTTTTACAGTATTAATTATTGTATTTTTTATGAAATATAAATATATATATCATTTAACCAGGCAGGCATTTTATTTAAAATTATTTAAAAAAAATCTAAACTGTTCATTAAATTCATTAATAGAAATATAATTATTAATGATAAAATTAGGTAAAAATGTTACTGTACAGTACATGTACTCACTATAAATGTGATACAGTGTACAGTATTTCTACAAATTTACACAAGATTCATCTCCCTATATTATTGCAAGTGTTTAAAGTGTGTGGGAGGATGATTTATGGCTTAAACAACACAAAAAAATAAAAATTTGGGGTGATCATTTATCACGGTTTTTCGTTTCTCATGGGCGTTTAAAAAAAAACTTTACCTGTATTACTGTATATACATACACACACACACAATTCATTTTAATGCAAATTCATTTTAACAGCACTAATTTTATTAACGCATGATTAATGCAGCGTGCATTTCTACTTGCCAATTTTATAAGAGAATATAAATTAAAACCTTCAACGTGACTCACATTTATTCACATCAATTCTTTACTCAGATATAAAAAAAAAAATAAATACAAAAACTCCACCAAAAACTTGTGTATAGTGATTAAAATTTCTTTTAATCACTAAACATTTGATTTACTAATGCGGCAAGTCTCAAAATAAGCACCAAAATCCACCATGATGCACACATCCGCCAGTTAAAACCATCCGGTTAGAAAAATAGCAAAAGTTCCATATGGTGTCCTGATCATCATCATCATCATCATCATCTTCATCTTTTTTTGGCTGCTTCTGTTAGGGGTCGCCACAGCAAGACTCCATACTACTCTGTCCTCTACATCTGCCTCTTTAAACCAACTATCTGCATGTCTTCCCTCACCTCCCTCCTGGTGGCTCCATCCTCAACATTCTCCTACCGATATACCCCATGTCCCTCCTCTGCACATGTCCAAACCATCTCAATCTCGCCTCCCTCACCTTGTCTCCAAAACATCCTACATGCACTGTCACTCTAATAAACTCATTTCTCATCCTGTCCATCGTCATCACTCCCAACGAAAACCTCAACATCTTCAGCTCTGCTACCTCCAGCTCCACCTCCTGTCTTTTACTCAATGCCACTGTCTCTAAACCATACAACATCGCAGGTCTCACCACCGTCCTATAAACTTTCCCTTTCACTCTTGCAGATACTCTTCTATCGCAAATCACCCCTTCCAATCTTCTCCACCCAACCCACCCACCTGCACTCTTTTCTTCACTTCTCTAACACACTCTCCATTACTTTGCACCGTTGACCCCAGGTACCTGAACTCCTCCACCTTCTCCACCTCTTCTCCCTGCAACTGCACCCCACTCCACTGCCCTCCCTCTCATTCACACACATGTACTCCGTCTTACCCCTACTGACTTTCATTCCCCTTCTCTCCAGCGCGTACCTCCACCTCTCCAGGCTCTTCCCAACCTGCTCCCTACTCTACCCACAAATCACAATATCATCCACAAAATAATAGTCCAGGGAGACTCCTGTCTGACCTCATCCTTTAACCTGTCCATCACCACTGCAAGCAGTAAAGGGCTCAGAGCCGATCCTTGATGCATTCCCACCTCCACCCAGTCTTTCTTACTGCAACCTTCACTGCTGTCACAAAAGTCCTAATACAAGTCCTGCACCACCCTTGGCAATTACAGTTTTTCTCAGTTGGTTTGGAACATTTATTGAAATCATCCTTCATATTTGATAAGCAGTAAGTACATTCTCAAAACAATTTGCACAAAACATTGGATTTCTTGCAAAAGCCTGTACTTTTTTCAAAATCCTTAGATCATCTATCAAGAGTAAGTATTTGTGTCAATGAACATGTAATTCCCATCAAGATAAAAAGTCCCTTTGTCATTGTTCACAAAGAATATCGTCAAAATGTTTAGTCTTGTTGTCAGTATGATGGTGCACAGTTTCAGGATTTCTTGATATAAACTATGGTTTGGATCACAGTGACTAAAAAATGCACAAAATTTGACTTCCTTCTGTTTGAAATCTATAAATATCAGCAGCACAAATCAAAAATCAAAATTTTATTTATATTGATTGCACGAGACCTGACAGGATTCACATTTTTACAGTACAAGTGTTCTTTTTTTTTTTTTTCATTCATTTTCAAAATGTATAATTTTTTGTTTTGCTCTGTACGTATACACTCCAATTGAAGGTTCAAGAGATTCACATTTGACCTGTTTCAGAGAACTAGTTGATTATTGGTTGATCTGGTGCCGTACGCTCTCCTTCATTAGTGAAATTTAAGATTCATTTGCACAATACATCAATTCAAGTCACATTTACAAAATAAATTAAATTTTAAACATTTTAGATGACAATTGGTTTAACCATTTTGCATTCAATGACAAGTGCAATGTACTGATGCCGACATGTTTTGGGGGTTAAAACTATTTATTTAAATTTCCCTTTCACTCTTGCAGATACTCTTCTATCACAAATCACCCCTTCCAATCTTTTCCACCCAACCCACCCACCTGCACTCTTTTCTTCACTTCTCTAACACACTCTCCATTACTTTGCACCGTTGACCCCAGGTACCTAAACTCCTCCACCTTCTCCTATATTTTAGGTATAACCAGAATAATATATTTTGATCAACATAAACAAAACCCACTGATAATGTAGGGAACAGCAGACACTTGTACACAAATGACTAAATGATGTGGAGGTTGAACAAGTAGTTTTGATCATTTCATTTCTGATCTGAGAACGCTCCAAAGCAACTGAGAAAAACTGTAAATTGCGATTTTTATTTATATATATATATATATATATATATATATATATATATATATATATATATATATATATATATATATATATATATAAAGGGTTAGGTTTAATTAAATACAATATGCGGAAATCTACTCTTATCCAAAATAAGTGTACCATAAGCGTTGGGCGAGATGGTAGTGGTGGGCAGAGCGTGTTTGCCGTTCTGTGTGATGGTCTGGACCGGGAGCTGGTGCTGCCCCAAAGGCATAGAAGTCGCTTGGAGAACAGTGTAACTCTGCTGCCCTCTAGAGGCTGAACTCAAGTGGCTCCCCACAGACTGAATCACTCGACTACCTGCAGGGATGGAGGTGGGTGCTGCCATCTCCTCTACAGCACCTTCATAAAGAGACGAAAAGCAAAAAAAAAGCTTTAGAAAGAATCCTAATGTTGACCAATCAACACAGGGCATGTTGGAAATGCTACCTCTGTGTTCTCCAGAACTTTCTGTGGCGGTCATCGAGCCAACGTTGGCCAGGACGTATCCGTTGGCAGAGCTGGTGGTGGCGTTGAGAACGCGCACCATGGTGACGCCTGGAGCTTGTTGGAGCACGTGCACGGCCTGACCTGAGACTTGCTGGGAGGTGAGGATGGAGGCTGGCATGTAGGCCACAGGCTTTGCCACCGCTGTCGAAGACTGAGAAGGCATGGCCACGATCACAGGCTGCGCACTCACTGGAGAACCTGGCATACACACAGAGACATGATCCATACAGAGCACCAGGGCATGTCAAGATGGAACACACGAGATGTCTGAGACTCACCTGGGGCACTCTGTGAGTATCTGAACTCGGGCACAGATGCCAGCTTGGTGTTGAACTCATGCTCATGGGAAATTGGGGAACCCTCTCGAGACAGACACTCAGGAGTCTGCAGGCCGCTCGAGTGAGGAGACAGAAGGCCGGAGTGAGTGGGCGAGGCTGGAGCGCTCCTGAAAGCAGCACAACACATCAATCACAAGTACACACAGGCATAAACATAAACAAAGCCCCATGCATGACCTACAGCTCTCTATGTAGTATGGTGTAAACAGAGGTCACACAGTGAATGCAAGCAACCACATCCTGACATGTCTCTCACACACACACACACACACACACACACACACACACCCCATGTAGATTAGCATTCTCTGCATGACATAGATAGATAGATACTTCAGAGACATGACACCCAAATGCCTGAAATGGTTTAATTGGAATAATTAGCTTATACAGATCAGACTTACTTTGTTCTGCCAATCAAAAAAGAGCAGCAGGAAAAGAGGGGAAAAAAGGAAATGAGAACTGTGTGTGTGTGTGTGTGTGTGTGTGTGTGGGCTATTAAAAAGCCATTCAGGTTCCAGGAAATAATTGCTGTTAAAATATATGCATAGTTTATGCATAAATATTTTAATATTCTTTTTTATTATTAAATTAAGAACAGACATTCTTTGTGATGCTGTAATAAATCTTTGAAAATTTAACTTTTCATGCTTTAAGATATTAAATATATATAGGATATCTGCTATTGAAGATATTCTGAGTAGTTGCTCTGGCAACCTGAACAAGTGTTTTGTGTGTTGAACGGTTAAAACCCTAGGAGTCATTTTTTCACCTTGAGGAAAGAGGGCCGAATGGTGTCCTGAAGCAGGAGACTCCTCTCTGACGGCGTTTACGGAACGACTGCTCCACCAACTTGGCCTCTGACGAGGGGTCGACGCGCCAGAATGACCCTTTTCCAGGCTCCTCCTGGGAGCGTGGCACTTTGATGAAGTAGCGGTTCAGCGACAGGTTGTGCCTGATGGAGTTCTGCACACAATCGAGCAGGTCAGAGATGAAAGACTGATAGAGCAAGAGACACACTTATTGATGTTTGAGTCAGAACTGACCTGCCAGCCCTTATCCGCAGTCCTGTAGTAGGGGTAATTCTTGGTTATGTGGGCGTAGATGCCACTTAGTGTCAGCTGTCGGTCTGGAGCTGAAGATATGGCCTGCACTATCAGCTGTGCGTACGAGTACGGGGGCTTGGACTCATCCTATGAAAAAACGCATGCAAGACAAACTTTTTTTTTTTGTCTGTTGTTTTATTAGTGGGGACAATAGAAGTTTTATTTTCAGCAATGAAGGAAAACTTTTAAAGGATGTCTATAGAAGTGTTACCTCAGAAACTTTATTATCTATATTATTCCCACCTGCTTCCTGACCACTGCAACCACCAATAAAACTGAACTCCACCTAAAAAGTCCCTGAACCTGAAATTTCAACTTCTGATAGTCTTCTCAACTCCCAGTTTAATCTCCAGTTATGTCAAATAAGCATGGCTGCTCACACCGTAAAACAGTGTGACGTTCCCCATCACTACTTTTAAATAAATGTGTTGTTATGCAGTATTGGAATTAGATCAGTTAATGTGCACACAGTACTTAATTAACTTAGGCCATACTAATCACTGCATTGAGAGGCTAATCAGCGTTACTAATGTTAGTCAGCTAGCTGGTTGGAAATTTTAATCCTGAAACGTATACCCCCCCCCCCCCAAGCCCCCCACCCCCCACCCACCCAAGCTGAGACATGACAATACAACTCCCTAATTACCACTTACTAGGAACAATGAACACAGCTTACATGTGTAAATCTGTGAACTTGGAAAAGCCAAAAGGAAAAACAGGTCTGGACATCTCTGAGCTAGACATGTCAAAACACTTTTAGATAAATCAGGATTCAAAATGCTCTCTATTTATCCCAACGATGTCAGATAAGTAAATGATTACTGACCTTGGGGCTGTCTCTATCTGACGCCTCTGTGCGATGCTCCGATACAGCTTTGGCTGCATACTCGGCCGCCAACTGCAGGTCAGAGGTTATGTTGCGTCCGTAGCGGTAGCCAGATGAGCCTGCACCCCGAGGACTAACTGGACAAGAGTTAGGTACACTGAAAAACAAAAGAAAGAAAAAATATATATAATTAGCCTTTACTGTGCTATCTTATGATGAAGCTTTTTAGTGAGACTCCATGTTTACATATTAATTGATTCCAAAAGTAAGATAATCAAAAAAATTCAGCAGAGCAGATTTATAGCTTGTTCACAGTGCTAAAAGATAACCCAGCCATTAGGGGGGCACAAGCCAGTGTACTCTTAGTGCCGGTCCCAAGCCCGGGTAAATGGGGAGGGTTGCGTTAGGAAAGGCATCCAGCGTAAAACGTGCCAAATCAAATATGCGGATCACAAATGAGAATTTCATACCGGATCGGTCGAGGCCCGGGTTAACAACGACCGCCACAGGTATCGTTAGCCGACAGGGTACCGGTGGAAATTGGGCTACTGTTGGCCGAAGGAGGAGAAGGAGAGGAGGAAGGCGTCTACAGAGACGGCAGGAAAAGGAGCAGTGTAGGAGAGTAGAGGTTCTGGTTGGTACTTTAAATGTTGGTACTATGACGGGTAAAGGGAGAGAGATAGCTGATATGATGGAGAGGAGAAAGGTAGATGTGTTGTGTGTTCAGGAGACCAAGTGGAAAGGGAGTAAGGCCAGGAACATTGGAGGTGGGTTTAAACTGTTTTATCATGGTGTGGATGGGAAGAGAAATGGTGTAGGGGTGATTCTGAAGGAAGAGTACAGTAAGAGTGTAGTGGAGGTGAAGAGAGTTTCTGATAGGGTGATGATCGTGAAGGTGGAAGTTGAAGGGATGATGATAAATGTCATCAGTGCCTATGCTCCACAAGTTGGCTGTGAGATGGAGGAGAAAGAAAGATTCTGGAGTGAATTAGATGAAGTGGTAGAACGGTGTACCTAGGAAAGAACGATTGGTGATTGGGGCAGACTTTAATGGGCATGTAGGTGAAGGGAACAGAGGTGATGAGGAGGTGATGGGTAGGTATGGTTTTAAGGAGAGGAATGTGGAAGGGCAGATGGTGGTAGATTTTGCTAAAAGGATGGAAATGGCAGTGGTGAACACGTATTTTAAGAAGAAGGAGGATCATAGGGTGACGTATAAGAGTGGAGGAAGGTGCACACAGGTGGATTATCTTCTGTGTAGGAGATGCAACCTGAAGGAGATTGGAGACTGTAAGGTGTTGGCGGGGGACAGTGTAGCTAGACAGCATCGGATGGTGGTCTGTAGGATGGTTTTGGAGGCGAAGAAGAAGAGGAGGAAAGTAAGGTTTGAAAGAAGAATAAGATGGTGGAAACTGAAGGAGGAAGAGTGTAGTGTGAGGTTCAGGGAAGAGGTCAGACAGGGGCTTGGTGGTGGTGAAGAGGTGCCGGATGATTGGGCAACTACTACAGGAGTGATGAGGGAGGCAGCTAGAAAAGTACTTGGTGTGACATCTGGAAATAGAAAGCAAGACAAGGAGACGTGGTGGTGGAATGAGGAAGTGCAGGAGAGCATTAGGGGAAAGAGATTGGCAAAACAGAAGTGGGATCGACAGAGTGATGAGAAAAGTAGGCAGGAGTACAAGGAGATGCGGCAGCAGGTTAAAAGGGATGTGGCGAAAGCCAAGGAAAAGGCATATGAGGAACTGTATAAGAGGTTGGACACTAAGGAAGGAGAAAAGGATTTATACCGATTGGCCAAGCAGAGGGACCGAGCTGGGAAGGATGTACTGCAAGTTAGAGCAATAAAGGATGGAGAGGGAAATGTGTTGACTAGTGAGGAGAGTGTGTTGAGAAGATGGAGGGAGTATTTTGAGCAGCTGATGAATGAGGAAAATCAGAGAGAGAGAAGGTTGGAGGATGTGGAGTTGGTGAAGCAGGATGTAGATAGGATTAGTAAGGAGGAAGTGAGAGCAGCGATTAAGAGGATGAAGAATGGAAAGTCGGTTGGACCAGATGACATACCGGTAGAAGCGTGGAGATGTTTAGGAGAGATGGCAGTGGAGTTTTTAACCAGATTGTTTAACAGGATTCTGGAAGGGGAGAGGATGCCTGAAGAATGGAGAAGGAGTGTGCTGGTACCGATCTTTAAGCATAAGGGAGATGTGCAGACCTGCAGTAACTACAGGGGAATTAAGTTGATCAGTCACACCATGAAGTTATGGGAAAGAGTAGTGGAAGCCAGGCTGAGAGAAGAGGTGACCATCTGTGAGCAACAGTATGGTTTCATGCCGAGGAAGAGCACCACAGATGCCTTATTTGCTTTGAGGATGTTGATGGAGAAGTATAGAGAAGGACAGAAGGAGCTGCATTGTGTATTTGTGGATTTAGAGAAAGCGTACGACAGGGTGCCGAGAGAGGAGTTGTGGTATTGTATGAGGAAGTCAGGTGTGTCAGAGAAGTATGTGAGAGTGGTGCAGGACATGTATGAGGACAGTGTGACGGCAGTAAAGTGTGCAGTAGGTACGACAGACTGGTTCAGGGTGAAGGTTGGACTGCATCAAGGATCGGCCTTGAGCCCTTTCCTGTTTGCAGTGGTGTTGGACAGGTTGACGGACGAGGTCAGACAAGAGTCTCCCTGGACTATGATGTTTGCAGATGATATTGTGATTTGTGGTGAGAGTAGAGAGCAGGTTGAGAAGAGCCTGGAGAGGTGGAGATATGCGCTGGAGAGAAGGGGAATGAAAGTCAGTAGGAGTAAGACAGAGTACATGTGTGTGAATGAGAGGGAGGGCAGTGGAGTGATGCGGTTGCAGGGAGAAGAGGTGGAGAAGGTGGAG
The DNA here is from genome assembly GCF_946808225.1 of Silurus aristotelis. Classification (NCBI taxonomy): domain Eukaryota; kingdom Metazoa; phylum Chordata; class Actinopteri; order Siluriformes; family Siluridae; genus Silurus; species Silurus aristotelis. The sequence goes on along the minus strand of NC_139594.1, from coordinate 8,771,165 downwards.
GAGTTCAGGTACCTGGGGTCAACAGTGCAAAGTAATGGAGAGTGTGTTAGGGAAGTAAAGAAAAGAGTGCAGGCAGGGTGGAGTGGGTGGAGAAGAGTGACAGGAGTGATTTGTAATAGTAGGGTATCTGCAAGAATGAAAGGGAAAGTTTATAGGACTGTGGTGAGACCTGCGATGTTGTATGGATTAGAGACAGTGGCATTGAGTAAAAGACAGGAGGTGGAGCTGGAGGTAGCAGAGCTGAAGATGTTGAGGTTTTCGTTGGGAGTGACGAGGATGGACAAGATTAGAAATGAGTTTATTAGAGGGACAGCGCATGTAGGATGTTTTGGTGACAAGGTGAGGGAGGCGAGATTGAGATGGTTTGGACATGTGCAGAGAAGGGACATGAATTATATTGGTAGAAAAATGCTGAAGATGGAGCCACCAGGTAGGAGGAAAAGAGGAAGGCCAAGGAGGAGGTTCATGGATGTGGTGAGGGAAGACATGCAGGTAGTTGGTGTAAAAGAGGCAGATATAGAGGACAGGGTGGTATGGAGACGGATGATCCGCTGTGGCGACCCCTAATGGGAGCAGCCGAAAGAAGAAGAAGACAGAGCTAAAAGATGACAAGACGGAAGATTACAACAAAACACCTCAGTGCATGTTGGTGAATGAGAAAGCGATTAGAAGAGAACGTTCAGACTGGATAAAAGCAATGGTGGGCCATGCTTTTCACAGCCAGGCCTTCAGTGGTGTCCTACCTTAATCAATCCACCTCTTAATGACATTGTAATGACACCACGGCTATGGTAACCATCAATATAATACAGAAATGCAGTATAAAAGAGCGCTGCGTCCCAAATAAAAAACAATAAAACAAGTCTCCTTTCACTGCAGCCTAGTTGCACAGCCACAGTGTTTTGTGCAAATTCTGTCTTTAAATGACCATTCCTCATTATGTCCAGCTTTACTTGTAAAGTCTTGTAAATTTCCTTGTTATCTGCAACAAAATTCACTGTCAAATGAATCGGTCAACAATTGTGAAATGGAAACAAGCTATCAAATCCACATAAATATATTTGAGCTTGTGCCAATTTGCAAGCTCGGACTAGTGCGCTTTCGGACCATCCAATCAAAGAACGTGAAATTGGTGACATTATTGGATGCCTGCTATATGGCCTTGGAGTGGCAAAGCATTGGTTAAAGCAACAGCCTTCAGCCAGCATGAGCTGCACACTGCGAGCGCTTGTAGTGTTCATTTCTGAGGACCTCATGGCAGATTTTGACCCTGACCCACGTGATGTGATGCCTAAAATCTGACTGGATAAAAACTCCAAAGTAAACGGACCGCACCAAAAAGAAGCGCTATGAAATGGAAAATAGACTACTGAAAATAATTGTGTATATATATATATATATATATATATATATATATATATATATATATATATATATATATATATATATATGTATTCGTGGACAAAAACACTTAAAATGTTTAAGTAAAGTGATTCTGATTAAGCTGGCCTGAAGAGAAGGTGTTGTTAGCCTTGACTGCCCCCCAAATGGAGTAAATCAGAAGGTAGCGTGTTCACTGCTGGGCCAATGAGCAAGGCCCTTAACCCTTAACTGCTTAGTTGTAATAAAAAATAAATAGAAATTACTTTGTCACTCTGAATAATGGCATCTTCCAAATAACAAATGTAAACAGTCAGAGTAAGCTTAGAAAACCAGTGATGTCTTTTAAACGTATATACACAATTGACATTTAAAATAAAAATTTATTTTTGTATTATACTTAAAGTAGCACCTCATTGCGCGCGCGCGCGCGCGCGCGCGCGCACACACACACACACACACACACACACACACACACACACACACACACACACACACACACACACACACACACACACACACACACACACACACACACACACACACACACACACACACACACACACACACACACACACCTTTTCTGTTGCCACTAAATAAAAACAAAAAAAAACATGCAAACGTCCAGCAGATGGCTCTAATCCTTTCAAAATCGACACTATAAACAAATGTGGTTTCCTGGAACAACATTCTCCAAGTGCTTGTGATTTTCATCTAGGCTCTGGAGTACAGAGAAGTTTGCACACACCCTACTAGATTCTACCTTCAGCTATTGTTTACAGTCAACTGATTTATCGCAGAATTACCAAACTGTCTTATGTGTGTTAGTGTATATGTATGTAGTGTTTACGCCTCAGAGGAATACTCCCCCTTATGATATATCCAGAGACGTTGGTGCGGCCCTGCCCTTCCTGTGAGCGTCTCTGTGCTATTAAGTCACATCATCTCCTATTTGTTTGACAGATTCTGTTACATCGTTGTTAAATTAGACACCAGGGCATGCACCACCCCTCTACCCTCCCCTAACACACACAACGTTATTTTTACTGCTGCCTTGTGTTCTGAGTGTAGCAGGCTGCCAGAAGAAGCAGTGTAGGGTCAGAGTTGTTGTTGTTCTCCTGCCTTGATGTGGGAGGAGAGAAGAGAGCTTGGTAAGGAAGAAAGCCTTTGTCTGGCGGAAGAGGGCACAGTCAGCGTGTGGGGTTGAAGTCCAGGCTTAAAGCAGTCCTTTCATAAACAACTGGACCCAATAAAAATGCAACAACATCCCGTGAACGCGTTCTGGGCAACAAAAAGCACCCCTTTACAGCAGATACAGAACGCTCAGTCCGAAAAATACAGTATGTATGACCAGAATCTATCCTGTCAAAACTAATATGTTGGAACATAAAATATAAGAGTGCCACATGTGCAATATAATGAGGTCCTCAAAAATCTGAACAGTATGCCCACCATTTGGCATAAGCCGTAAACAGTCACTAAAGAGGCTGCAATATGTAGCCACTACATCATTATTAAAAGTGATTTATGCATTTTTTTTGTTCCTTCACATCAGCCAGGAAAGACTGGAATTACTGGCCAGCTAGAACTTCTGTACAACCAAGCCACAGCAGCGCCACCAATGATTGGGCATAAAAACAATACTTGAAATGTTAAGCCTGATTTCTTCTTAGCCCTCAGCCCCCTTGTTGATGAGGTGGATTATTTAATCCATTACCATTTCTGTCTAAATATTTCCAAAGGGAGAAACCAAACGCAGACAGACTACTTTAAGCGAAGATGCACCACAAAGTCGACACAGCCATATGTTTAGTGTTTAACGTTTTTGTTGATTATGCTTTGGATTTGGAGGACACATGGCATAAACCTGCTCATGTATTTTAAACCTAAAACACTACAAAACTATAAAACAAATTGTATGACGCATTCCGGGAGGCGTTTACTTTCCGTCTCCTTGAACTGCTGCAGTCGCGAGTGCATGATCGGTCGAACAAATTCGATCTGAACATTGTACACAACTTAAACAATCATAGGTCACATGACTGCATCACATGACTGAAAATACCTCGTTTTCTAATTTTTCTGTTTTCTCAGTCCACAGTGCAATGCGGCAAAAAGTGCTCCTGAATGTAGCCACTTGGGTTACAAGTAGATCCTTGTTTTCACTTACATTACCGAAATGTTTTCAACAGCGCTCTCTCTCTCTTTCTCTCTCCCTCTTTCTCTCTCTCTCTCTCCCCCCCCCCCTCTCTCAAAAATAGCAGTGTGTCATTTTACTGAGAACCCAAAAAATGTTAATTCTTAGCCTGAAGACTCAAAGGACAATGTTTTAAAGCACAGGAACGCAAGACTCCTTCCTGAATTGTTCAATACATGTCTTACAAAAATAAACTCCCCAAAATAACTACATGAAATTACAGTCCAGTCAGATTTAGGACGAGGGGGAAAAAGTGCATGGTCAAAAAGACAAATCATCATTCTTCTTCACTGTCCACAGTTTTGAGCTTTTCGACCAGTTGGTGTTTTTAATAGTGGTGTGAAGCTTATAATAAAATCAATGATGCTGCACACAGGTTATTCAAGTGAGTAAAAAAGAGGTAAGGTTCAACACCTTCCAAAAGTTTCTCTTATTCAATGATTTACAAAGGAAACCTCTTTTATGGCTTAATAATTAACTCAGTGAACAGGACACTTCTAAACAAAACTGTGCTCCGTTCCACAAACGATGATCCGCAAGTTACATTTAATTCCCAAATCAAAATAAATACAAAATGAAATAACAAATAAATAAAAATCCAACAATAAAGTTCACGGCTTCCAAGTGTGTGGAATTCCAGATTTTTAATACATCAGCTGTTTTTATCCAGCAGATAGTGGGGTTAAAATGTATCCCATCTGCCTTCTATCTGTTAATCTCCAAACCTGACTGGCTCATCTGATGCAAAAAAAAGACACACTAACAAAAACACATACTCAGCAGTGGAAAACTTGTCAGACTCGCTGACAAAAAAAAAAACCCTCTTTGCTCTAGCTAGAGGAGGGTTGACAAGAAAGCAGGAAGCGTAGTGGTGAGCATGCACGCTGTTTGTTTTGGGTGTAGGGGTTGACCGAGAAAGGGAGGCTGGGGGAGGCTACTAGGAGCCCTCGGAAAAAGGAAACTATCCGTCGTTGAAGAAGAGAGAGAGAGAGAAAAAAAACCCCACAACATTTGCTGGTCCACCAATCAGAACACTCGGAGCTCTGCACACGCCATATATGGAACGCGCACACGCGCAAACACACGCGCAGCTTGCAGTCACGGTCACACGCGGTGCAGGGAGGCGGAGGGGCCGCCGGGGGCAGACTTCCCTTCTGCATGAACAGGCTGAATGAAACACTGGGAATGTGTTTGGAAAAACCAAAATACATTCCCTGCTGAGCAAAATGAAGCCGAACAACTAGGAAAAACAGCCCTCAAGTCAGACTCTCAGATTGAAGGAAAAATAAAATCCAAAACTGATTCACGAACACTTTGAATGCAAAAATTTTCATTGTTGTGTATAGGTTATATATATATATATATATATATATATATATATATATATATATATATATATATATATATATATATATATATATATATATATAATAAAACTCTGCCTGTGTACTGTGTAATCTTTTAATAATGTGTTACTGTATTATTGACAGTAAACTCTGGCCTTTGTAAATTAGCCTGCTACAAAATACACAATTAAGATGAACTCTTTGACTGGATTATTCCTTCACTCGAAAGCACGTTACACACAATTACACGTTTTCAGTTTCCCCTATAAATCTCAGATTAATGGCAATAACACAATAATCTGTAGAATACTCAATTCTGATTGGTTGGAAGAAACTGGTCAGATTAATCACTCATTTAAAATGTATGTGCTGCCTGTGAACAACTGTAACCATAACCGTAAAATACAGTCACGGTTGCATACAGGATAAAACAGCAGATGTGGCACAGATCACAATACTTTATTTGATTTAGAGAAGGCAGAGTTCCAGAGCTACAGAACAACCTGCATATCAAAACAACTAACTGTTGTTTTGATTCTTTTTAGTCAAACTTTGCACTGCAAACAGCACTAAAAGTTTTAACAAGCGGCCGTGGTATAATGCGGGACCACCCATGGCCAAGTGCGCGTTACACTACTGTAATGCTTTGTGTCGGGTGGTTCTTTGCCTCCACGTTTTGCATTCAAATGGCAAATCTCTTCCCTTGGTAAAATGATCTTTACATGACCTGACTCCTGAGAGGCCAGCAAAACGTTAATAACATAATCTACTTCACATTTTAAAGAGCGGTAAATTCAGCTTCATCCTAAATCCTGAGGCAATAGTCACTTGTGGCATTCTGTTGGGATAAATGACCACACTACTTCATTTTATGCCAATTTTAATCCATCTTTACAAAGTGCGTACATGATTTTCTGTACATAAGCAGAAATAATGCACCATGCTTTGACATAAAAAAAAAAAAAAAAAAAAACTTTGAGAAAAAAGACCAGCAAGGATTTAGACTTTAGACAGTATATTTACCTCTGGTCTGGGTTAAACTGAATCTTACATAATATGATCTTTGTCGGAAAAACAGCCAAAATTACAAAGTTGCCTAGACAAAAGAAAATTAGCTTCGGTAAAACCTACAAAGACGTGCCGATATCTGGCTGTGTTCCAGACTTTCCTAAAGCATGCTCAAACCATGTAACAGCATCAGTCCTCTGACTTAATTGTGCATTTGGTAAACGTTACTCGCATGCAGCTTGAGGTTTGGCTTTGCCTTCACTTAAGGAAAATTAAAGATGAGAGGTTTTATGTGAACATGTACTGCTTCACTCTGCTTAATATTTTATCTTTACCTGATAGTTCCTGTGGGTGAAGGCAGGGGACTCATCATGCTTCTGAAGTCGTTTTCAGGAATGGTGATTTTTAGTGGCGAGATCTGTGGGTACAGGGGTCTCACTGGGGACATGGGTGCCTCCTCCTTCAGCGTCTTCTTGTGGTACAGTGCAGTAAATTGAATCTTTATCACTGTGCTTGGAAAACGAAATGTGCACCTGGTGGAACAAAGAAAGGAATAGAGCATGAAACGAAAAAGCATTTATACATATTTATTCTATTTCTATTCTATAAAATCACATAAAAAAGCTGCAGCAAGATCATGCGAGCTGTCAGGAAAAATCTTTCAGGGATATTATATGGTGTTTTTACTGCTGCTGACATGTTCTCTGTTTATCATAATGGATTGGCACTTAAAAACCAAGTAATGACTGAACATACAATATACAATATACAACATACAAAAGTGTTGGGACACCTGATTTTATTTTTTTAGCCGAATGCGACTCCTTCCCAAAATGTTCCCAGACAGTTGGTACACAATTGTTTAAATATCTTGACCCAAACCTGCTCCTGCCTGACAATGTCCATGTGCACAAAGAGAGCTCATTAAAGATTTGGTTCGACGGGTGCTCATTTAAAATGGTGATTGTTTTAGCTACGTAATGTAATTTTTTCCCCTTTTAGTACAACATTGTCATATTGTTACAAATGTTGTAATACAAATTGTATCACAATGTTGTTTTTTAAATGTTTAAAAGTGTTCTTTTTTTTATTTTTTTTAAAGCAGCTAATTAAATGAAGTGTTAAAGTTTGGGGTGTTGAAAAAGATTTCGATCAGTTTTTAATTTGGATAAATTATTATATATTTTTTTCAGTCTTTAACAATTAGTTATTTATTATTAATAATTATTAATATGACCCTTATACATGCAGTGTGTACCAAGTTGATTTAATAGCTACAAGCTGATGTTTGACGAAATAAATGAACAAACGGAACATAGATTGAGTATTTTTAAGAGGTAAATGATGGCAGCTTCATTTTGCCTATACAAACATCCATTCGCTTGCAGAAAATAAAGCAATGATCTATGCCATGTAGTTCTGGTGGATTACTATTTAAAGTATCTATAGTTATATGGCAAAATACAGCCAGCGAGTTAAAGAAAACATTTCTCTTACAGTCATTAGTCACACACATGCATGCGGTACAAAGCTGGTGTTTTTGTTAGTACTCTGAAGCCCTGTCATTATAGCATAAATACGTAGCAATATAAATACGATATTCAGTTTGATTTTACACAAGATCTACTGCTCAGAAACCAAAGAGCAATCCCTGAAATAGCACTGCTAGAAAGCTTCCTTTGTGACCAATGCAGCATCTGGTCCTGTAAATCAAGAAATTTAACCCTGCAAGAAAGACAATTTGATAAATAATTTAAAGGCACTGTGACGTAAAAATGTGAAGCTTCCTGCAAGTAGATTTCAGCAAATAAAATGAGCTTGCACACATCTGTTGTCCTGAATCATTTCTAAAGAATTCAGAAAGTGATTGAAGCATGAAATCATAAGCATGTAAATAATAAGTTATTAGTAATGTCCGATTTGGATGTGGGATGGAATTATATGCCTTGTCTTTTGTCCAGGAATTTTCTTTCAATGTAGTTCACCAGACCAAAAGGTGCCTCCAATTTTTCTTTTTTAAATATCCACTTATTACAACCACACTGAACAGAAAAGCATCTCAGAAAGCACAAACTTGAATGTTGAGTTTGAATTGTATGTATTTATTTTTAAGTTCAGATTGGCCAAAGTCACATTTTTCCTGTTCTGATCCACTGATCTACTGTGAAATTGAACTGACTCTCTTGCCTGGAATCTGCATGATCATGTGTTTGGATGATTGGCTAAACTGGACATCAAGTGTGTATGACAATTGGTATATAAAAAACTTTTAATAACAGGTATTTAAAAATCCTATTTCCTTTTAAAATCTGTGAATTTATAAGTAAGAATGTAGAGCACTATTCTCAAACTCATAGCTTTAGACTATAAACAAAAATGGCTGTGAGCAAAAAAATACTGAATGCCTGAGAAAGCAATTCTAAATTCTCCAAGGTTTCTCCACCCAATACAATGAGTTATTTGGAATTGCAACTGCTTTTGCAATTTCGAACAGCGTAGCCAAAAGTCGATGGATTGGTGCAGATCTTTAGGGAAAATAACTCAAAACACTATTTGCTGCTGCAGTCTACACACTACAGTTGTTTTAAAGTGCAAGTCTGGCATGCACCCAGCTCTGGTTCTGTTTGTTAGTCCGTGTTTTCATAGGTGTCTGCTGGAAGAGCCATTGTGAGCTCCATGACAACAAGCTCCATTTCTGTTCTGTGTACTGATAAGAGCCGAGGAAAATGCAGAAAGCTGTTGAAAGCTGCTGTAACATTTATTTAAATATAATTTATATGTTAAGGTATCATTCATTGTAAATATGAAGTAATATAAAAGTATAGACTTTATATGTATATCCTTTTTTGTTGGGTTTCATTTCATCCCATGCTTTTATTTTTACTTTTCAATACAAGTGAAATGTATTGATCATGTTCTGCTGTCTGGGAAGAAAAAAAAAAAAAAAAAAAAAAACTGAAATCATGACAAAGGGGAAGGAGCTTACTAAACTTCTCAAGGACAACACAGTGTTAAACAAAATATGACTGGAAAAATATCACAGATCTACAGCAAAGATCCTGGTCAGAATCAATATTATGCAAGTGGAAAGTTCCTAAAACTGTAACTAATCGTCTCTGGACTGGTGCAACGTGCAGGATTCAACAACCTTGTCTCAAACTAACGATAAGGAACGTAAGAATGAAGGTAATAGTCTCTTTAAAACATCATAGTAAAAGAGTATTTAATCTGACTGGTCAAGAAACTGAATCTGAGAAGAACACCGACGTATTAACTAGACAACGACCCCAAACATACAAGCATAATAACTGAATAAGGCCTTGCATGGCCTAGACAATTTCCTAACTTGTATCTCAAGATTTACGGAGGATTTTGAAATTACGAGACCAACTGCAGCCGCATGAGCTTGGGGAGTTAAACACATTTTGCCAAGAGAAATGAACAAAATCAACCGAATTATAGACTTCACTCTACATAAACGTTCAGTTTAAGATATTGTTTTTATTTTATATGTACACACACACACACACACACACACACACACACACACACACACACAGTGGAATCCGGTTATCTCGCCAACCCTATTAAGTCGACGTTTTTGAAGTGGAACCGCCAAATTCTCGCTTTTTCTAAGCATTTTTTATCGGTTATGGTTTTTTATGTCGCCGAACCCTGATATCTCGAGCACAAGGGGGGGTTAGGGTTAGGGGATGGATTTGCCATTTAACGTCGGTTATCTCGGTGCAGCCGCAGAAGAACTCGCGGAAGTGGCGGAAAAATCAACCCTTACAGCTGCTACAGGTGTTGTATTGTATACTGGTGAATCTCTGCTGTTAGTTAGTGCACATATGCCTTTTGTTGTTAAATGTTATGCGATGAACGGGAGGCGAGGCCGCGCTTGGCGGCGCGGAACGTGGGATGAGCAAAAGCATAGAATGAACACCGGCAGGATCGGGGGGGGGATCCGCGGTGCGCTTTGGGAAGAAAAGCGCAGCCGTTGAGAGAGTGCCGGTGGGAAGACACGTACCGGGATACGCATGAGCGATAACAACAACCGCCGTGAACTAACATATACCAACAATAACGGACAGTGAGAGTGTGGAAGTTTAAATAGGAGCTGGTGATGATGATAAACGAGCACCATATGTGCGTGATTAAAGCCGGGAGCTTCAGAGAAAGCGGCCGAGAAAACACCTGACACGCTGAAGTGGGCTGAAGGGGGCGTGGCAGGTGGATTCCTGACAGATAAACATGTACTGTATGTATTTTTATAACATGCCTTCATCAAACAAATCGCGGTAACGCTGTTGTGTAAAAAAAAACCCTCCAAAATCACGTTTTCACTGTTCTCATTTATTAACGCACATCATGTACATAAAGAAATTTCAAGCACGTTAATATACTGCCGCCATTTTGATTTTCGTTTATCTCGATCATCGGTTACCTCGATGCTTTTTGGCGACCCCCTCGGACATCGACATAACCGGTTCCACTGTATGTATGTATATATATATATTATATAATATTATATTATATTATATATTAGGGATGCACCGAATATTCGGCCACCGAAAATTTTCGGGCGAAAATGGCCCAAAGGTGCATTTTCGTTTTTCGGTCGAAAGACTTTGATCACCGAAAAAACACGGCCGAAACAGTTTGTTGTGATGACGCAAACAGAAACCGCTGCCTGCACGTGCATGTCTAAAACAACATGTCTGTAGTGTGGACGTATTTCAGTATATCTGAGAAAGACCCACGGATAGCGATTTGCAAAACATATAATGCCGAAATTTCAAGATGGGGTGCGTCTGCAAAAACTTTCTCCACGTCGGGTTTAATTTGAAATCCAAACATCCCGATCGCTATACTGAATATGAGAGGAACGCGGCACAGAAAAGCAAAACCCCTCCGAGCATGCGCACTCCGTCTGTGGTGGAGGTTTTTGAAAAAGCAGGAAGTTTCCCAGTGATATTGTTGTATTGTATCTTTAAGCAGTTGCACTTGTTCTGAATGCACTTTGTTTTTATGAAAGAACATATTTAATTGTACAACCTTTCAGCAGGCCAGAGGGCCTGTACATTATTATTTAATGTACACA